>NW_006921987.1:1196839-1198234 GCF_000298275.1 Orycteropus afer afer
AGCAGTCAAGTGCCTTAGCCACTATGCTACCAGAGCTCCCTCATTAGGCATTAGAGAGATGCAAATCAAAACAACAATGAGATACAATCTTGCTCCAGCACTAATAGCAAAATTCAACAAGACAGAAAATAACAAATGCTGGTGAGGATGTGGAGAGACTGGGACTCTCATACACTGCTGGTTGGACTGTCATATGATACAACCACTACAGAAAGCAGTTTGGTGATTCCTTAAAAAGTTAGAATTAGAAATACCATTTGTCCAGCCATTCCATTACTAGGTATATATCCTAAAGAAGTGAGAGCCAGGACAAGAATAGATATATGCACACCCATGTTCATCACAGCACAATTTACAATAGGCAAAAGATGGAAACAACCTAGGTGCCTATGAACAGAAGAATGGATAACCAAAATATGGTATATACACATAACAGAAAGCTATACATCCCTAAAGAATAACGTAGAATCTGCCAAAGACTGCATAATGTGGATGAACTTGGAGGATATAATGCTGAGTGAAATAAGTCAATCACTGTAGGACAAATTTTGTGTTAGTTTATTATTGGAAAAAGGCAAGAAAAGTTTATATATAGAAGAAAATTTTCTTTGTTGTTTACCAGGGTGGGGAGGAGAGGAAAGGGAACACTGGTAAATATGTAGAGACAAGTACTGATTTGGGTGAAGGGAAGGGCAATGTACCAAATGTGGGTGATGGACACGGTGGTATTGAGGAAGAAGAAGATATAGAGAGGTGCATAGGAGGTACAGACAACAAAGATGAACGCTTTTGTACATACAGTACTGCATTGTCAGTGATGGCAAACATTGATACATGGGTGGATAGATGGGTGGACAGGCTGAATTATTAGGTATGTCTATGGAGAGAGAAGTGTGCTCATGACCATGCATAGGGTTGGCAGACAATATTTCTACAAGTGTATTTGTATGTTCTGTAAGAACTTCCAGGTATATAGTAGAGCTGACAAGGGAAAATGTTGTAGTCACTTCTTGACCAGAGCCAGCTACCCAGAGGGAGCGAGTAGTTGGATCTGAGAGCTTGGGACTATGGTCACAGGGGACATCAAGCTCAACTGGCATAACATGTTGTTGTTGTTGTTGTTAGGTACTATTGAGTCATTTCCGACTCATAGAGACCCCATGCACAGCAGAAGGAAACACTGCCTGATCCCATGCCAGCTCCATGATCCTTGCTATACTTGAGCCTATTGTTGCAGCCACCATGTCAGTCAATCTCATTGAAGGCTTTCCTCCTCTTTGATCGACCCTCCACCTCACCAAGCATGAAATCCTTCTCCGGGGAATCATCCCTTCTGACAACATGACCAAAATAGGTGAGACGAAGTCTGGCCATTCTTGCTTCCAAGGAGCATTT
>NW_006921987.1:1198374-1221272 GCF_000298275.1 Orycteropus afer afer
AGGCGATTGGAAATATCATGGCTTGTGTCAGGTGCACCTTAGTCCTCAAGTCCACTTTGGTCTTCTCTTCTTTTCTCGTCTTTTTAGTGATCTCTTGCTTTCTTCATGGATAATGTTCTTGATATCCTCCCACAATTTTTCTGGTTTTTGGTCACTGGTGTTCAATGCATCAAATCTATTCTTTAGATGATCTCTAAATTCAGAAGGGATCTATTCTATATCATATTTCGGCTCTCATGGACTTGTTTTAATTGTCTTTAACTTCAAGTTGAACTTGCATATGAACAGTTGATGGTCTGTTCCACAATCAGCTCCTGGCTTGCTTTTGGCTGAAGATATTGAGCTTTTCCATTGTCTCTTGCCACAGATGTAGTCAATCTGATTCCTGTGTGTTCCATCTAGTGAAGTCTATGTGTACAGTCGCCATTTGTGTTGTTGAAAAAAGGTGTTTGCAATGAACAAGTCTGTGTTCTTGCAAAATTCTACCATGCAAGTTCCAGCATTATTTCTGTCACCAAGGCCAAATTTTCCAACTACCGGTGATTCTTCTTTGTTTCCAACTTTTGCATTCCAGTCACCAGTGGTAATTAACATATCCTCATTGCATGTTCGGTCAATTTCAGACTGCAGAAGTTGATAAAAATCTTCAATTTCTTCATCTTTGGCTTTGGTGGTTGGTGCATAAATTTGAATAATAGTCGTATAAATGAGTCTTCCTTGTAGGCATAGGGACATCATCCTATCACTGACAGCATTGTACTTCAGGACAGATCTTGAAACATCCTTTGTGATAATGAATGCCACGCCACTCCTCTTTAAAGTGTTATTCCTGGCATAGGAGATCATATGGTTTTCTGATTCAAAATGGTCAAAACCAGTCCATTTCAGCTCACTAGTGCCTAGGATATCAATCTTTATGCATTCCATTTCCTTTTTGACAACTTCCAATTTTCCTAGATTCATACTTCCTACATTCTGTGTTCCCATTATTAATGGATATTTGCCGCTGTTTCTCCTCAATTTGAGTGGTGCCACATCAGCAAATGAGGTCTTGAAAGCTTTACCTTATCTATATGAGTAAAGCTGATTTTACTCTGATAATGCAGCTCTTGCCTAGTCCTATTTTGAGAGCTTTCTAACCTAAGTGACTCATCTTCCTCTTCTGTATTGGACAATGTTTTGGGACTATTCATAAAGTTGCGCAGTAATGTATCAGACAGTGTTTCTTTGTTATTCATAAGGTTTTCCCTGGCCATTTCTTTGAGAAGTGGATGGCCTCTTCCTTCTTTCTAGTCTATCTCAGTCTGCAAGCCAGGCTCATATCTGTGCACCATGAATACCCCACTGGTTTGAAACACCAGTGGCACAGCCTCAAGACTCACAGCCACACGTCACCACAGTAGGACAAACCGAGAGACAAGTTTGTTTCCCTTAGCTGTTGGAAACCTCTCCAGCCACCCTTACCTGGATCACGGTGGCTATCTCCGTGCTCTGACCCAGTCCCCTTGGCCTTTTCTGTCCTTTGCCCACTTTCCTGCCTTGCTGCTATGGGGCGTGGCCTGCGTTCCCTCTCCTCACTGGATCCTCGATCTGTTCTGGTTCCCTTTGCCTTTTCTGTCCTTTCCCTGCTTTCTCGCCTTGCTGCTTGTGGGGCATGGTTTGGGTTCCCTCTCTTCACCTGGATCCCTGTGGCTGACTCCTCCTGGCATAACATCCTACACAAAAACATTGTTCCACATCCTACTTTGGTGAGTAGTGACTGGGATCTTAAAAGCTTTCAAGTAGCCATTTAGATGCAATGATGAGTCTCTCCTTGTCCACAACAAAGAAGAGTGAAGAGAATCAAAGATTCATGGAAACAATTAGTCCAAGCAACTGGTATACCAAACAATTCTCAGCTTATATGACTATGAGACCAGAAGAACTAGGACATGCCCAGCTACCACTGTCAACCACTTGAGGGGGATCTACGAAGGAGATCCTAGATAGAGTGAGATACCAATGTGGACCAAAACTCAAAATCGTGAAAAAAAAAAAAAAAAAAGGGACCAGGTTTGCTGGTCTGATAGAGCCTGGTAAAACTCCTGAGACTAAGGCCACTAGCTGCCCTTCATGTTTGGAACTGAACATGCTCCTGTGGCTTCCAGCCAAACAAAAGACAGCCATATGAGCTGAATATTAAAATTCAGCTCATACACTCCTTGGAGGGATTGATCATAGGAGAATAGAGGGGTTGTGTATGCACAAGGGGACAGGTCGGGGGTCAGGAGTACATGGGAGGTAAGGACACAGGGAAGAGGTAACTATGGGAAGGAATTGGGAAGAGAGCTGTTGCACTGTGGGAAACTGCAGTCAATGCCAGAGGCAAAGTCTATGTGAACTGCTATATGGAAAATGAATTTCTTTTGTATACTTTCATCCAAATCACAATAAAAATTAAAAAGAAACAAAAAAAAAACAACTAACAAGTCTATCCTGAAAGAAGGGCAGCTGGAATCCTCCTCGGAAGTGAGAATGGCCAGACTTTGTCTCACCTACTTTTGTCCTGTTATCAGAAGGGACCATTCACTGGAGAAGGATATCATGCTTGGTAAAGTGGATGGTCAATGAAAACAGGGAAGTCCCTCAACAAGATGGATGGATACAGTGCCTGCAATGATGAGCTCAGGTATAGCTAGTATCGTGAGGCTGGCACAGGACTGAGCAGTGTTTTGGTCTGTTTTGCATAAGGTCACCATGAGTCTGAGACAACTTGATGGTACCTAACAACAACAGGTCTTCTCAAGCCACCCTTTGAAATCTTCTGTTCAGGTCCTTTAAGTTATCATTTCTTTTTTGCACTTTTGTTACTGTACATTCAAAAATATGTTTCAGAGTCTCTTCTGGCATCCATTTTGGTCTTTCCTTTCTTTCATGTCTTTTTAATGATCTTTTGCTTTCTTCATATATCATATCCTCCATGTAATCCCACAACTTTGTCATTGGTGATCAATGTGCCAAAGCTATTCTTGAGATGATCTCTAAATTCACGTGGGATATCAAGGTCATAGTTTGGCTTTCCTAGGCTTGTTTTTGTTATCTTCACCTGTCAGTTAAACTTGCATAGAAGCAAATGATGATCTGTTCTGTAGTTGCTCCTTCCCCTTGATCTGACTGATAATTTTGCATTTCTCCATCATCTTTTCACAGATGTAGTTAACTTGATTTCTGTGCATTCCATGTAGTGAGGTCCACTTTATATAAATTTCTACTATTTATGTTGTTAGAAAAAGGTATTTCCATTGAATAAATAATTAGTCTTACAAAATTCTGTCATTCAATCTTCTGCATCCTTTCTATCACTCATGTCATATTTTTTAGTAATCCTTCCTTGTTTCCAACTTTTGCATTCCAATAACAAGGAATTATCAATGCATCTTGATTTTATATTTGATCAATTTCACACTTCAGAAATTGATAAAAAATTTTCAATATCTTCATCTTCGGTATTAGCAGTTGGTGTGTGAATTTGAGTAATAGTCATATTAATTGGTCTTTCTAATAGGTGTGTAGATATTATGCTATCGTTGATAGCATTTTTTTCATCATAATCTTGAAGTATTCTTTTTGACGATGAATATGACACCATGCTCTTTCATTTGTCATTCCTGGTGTAATTGACCACATGATTGTACCATTCAAAATAGCCCATACCAGTCCATTTCAGCTCACTAACACCTATGATATTTATCTTAAGCATTCCATTTCATTTTTGACAACTACCAATTTTCTTTGAGTAATATTTTGCACATTTCACATCCTGAATAATAATTAATATAAGATTTGAATAAGGGGACAAGAATGACATTGGTTTCTGAGCCATTGTTAAAAATGTTGGGACCAGCTTTTATATTCTTGTTGGAGAAGCAAAACTAGAACTAGAAAATATTTTAACTTCTAAAAAATGAAAGAGAATAACTTAATTTCCTAGCCTAGTTTTAGGAAAGTCTTGTTGGTACAATAATGAAAGCACTCTCCTGCTCACCAAAATGTCATTGGTTGGACCCAACCAGCTGCTCCATTGAAGAAAGATGTGACAGTATGCATCTGTCAAGTTTTACAGACTTGGAAACCCTATGGGCCATTTCTGTTCTGTCTTATAGGGTCACTATGAATAAGAATTGACTCATTCGCAATGTTTTTTTTTTTTTTAGGGGGCTAAATATAAACTTTGTCTGGGCTTATTTAACTTAAAACTGAAAGTGTGATTAAAAACAAAGGAAAAAATGATCATTATGTGCCTACTATTTGTGCTGAAGTTCCCCTTTGTTTAATTGTGCTCAAATCTTGAATTTTGAGGAAAAAACTTCAAAGTATATGGGAAATAGATATCAGCAGCACAAAAAATATATGACAGAGCGATTGAAATTGGTCACAGGGTGAAATTTCTTAGTTTTATAACTTCTGAATAGCTGTTTCCTGACAAAATATAGATGTAGACAATAAGTCCTTAGCATAGTACCTAAGGCATTTGATGCTAAGCAGAAGGCCGGTGGTTCAAACCCACCAGCCACTCAGAGGAAGGAAGATTAGACGTTCCATTTCCACAGTAATACCACTTCAGAAACCTAAGGAAGGGTCACTATGAGTCAGATCTGACTTGACGTCAGTGAGTTTGATTTTTTCGTTTTATATTTTATAGTTAGTAAGGGGAGAGTTAAGAGCTCTGTTAGCATAGTGCCTAAGGCACTTGACTGCCAACCAGAAGGCTGGCAGTTCAAACCCACCAGCCACTCCTCGGAAGGAAGATTGGGCAATCTACTTCCATAGTGATACTGCCTCGGAAGCCCAAGGAGGGGTCGCTATGAGTCGGGTCGACTTGATGGCAAACAACAACAACAACAAAGGGGAGACTTATATTTTTCTTTAAGAAATTTGTGAAACTATAAAAATTATATGCAAGATATAATAAGATAAACTGCATAACAATTGAATTTCTTATTCATAACATAGCTGTGAATTGAAATGTTAATGTGTTCTTGAGACATTTTAATTATTTATATATATTTGTAGAACAATGACAACTTTCTAAAGGGAATTCAACATTTTAAGTTAATATGTCTGAAATTAGATCTTAGAATGGTTAACATTCAAGAATGATGTACAACATCACTTATTTTGTACATAGGGAAAAATGCAGGGCTAATTCTCTGACCATTAACATGTTAAATAGAAGGCTGACCTTCATTTATGAAGTCCCAGAGCTCCTTCCTTCCTTATTTCCTTCCCCTCCTTCTTTTGTGGAACTATCTTTCAAATTTGTCTGTTTAAGAAAAAAAATCTTGGTGGATATTTTCTTCTTTGAATTTTCCATTTTAAACATTATCTTAAACAATATTTTCTTTATCTATAGCACAACACGTGACATCATTCCACAACTTGTATGTCAGTTGTCATAGTATGAACTTATAGGTCAGCAGCTTGTATTTTGACTGTTGTGATGCTATTGCATGAATGTTATTGTGATATTGGAAGCAATATCAGAGGTATTTCAAATACAATCACAGTCACTCATAGTGGACAGGATTCAACAGAGCTTCCACACTAAGACGGAATAGGAAGAAAGGCCTAGTGCTTTACTTTCAAAAATTAGCTAAAGAAAATCTTATGGATGACAACAGAATATGTCCAACTCTCTTGCTTTGGGGATATAGCTTGTTGCTGTTAGGTGTCATCAAGTCAGCTCCATCTGACAGCAACCTTACGTACAACAGAATGAAACATTGCATGGTCCTGCACCAGCCTTACAATACTTGCTATACCTGACCATGTCGTTGGAGCTACTGTGTCAATCCACGTTGTTGGAGGCCTTCTCTTTTTTAATGGACCCTCCACTTTACCAAGCATGATATCCTTCACTAGGGAATGGTCCCAACTGACAACATGACCAACATAAGTGAGATGAAGTCTAGCCCTTCTCACTTTTAAGGGGCATTCCAGCTATACTTCTTCCAGGACAGATTTATTAGTTCTTTCAGCAGTCCATGGTACTTTCAGTATTCTGCTTCAACACCACAACTAAAAGTATCAACTCTTCTTTGATCTTCTTTATTCATTGTCCAGCTCTCATATGCATATGAGGCTATTGAAAATACCACGGCTTGGTTTAGGCGCTCTGGTGTCATAGGGCCTAAGGCATTTGAGCACTAACCAGAAGGCTGGAGGTTCAAACCCACTAGCCACTCCTTGGAAGGAAGATTGGGCAATCTACTTCTGCAGAGATACCGCCTCAGAAACCCAAGGAGGAGTCTATGTGTAGAAATCGACTAGATGGCAATGAGTTTGGTTTGAGTTAGGCACACCTTAGTTTTCAAAGAGACATCTTTGCTCTTCAGCACTCTAAGGAGGTCTTTTGCAGTAGATTTTCTCATGCAATAGGTCATCTGATGTCTTGACTGCTGCTTCCATTGGTATTGATTGTGGAACCACATAATGTGAAATCTTTGACAACTTCAGTCTTTTCTCCATTTATCATGATACTGTTTGTTGGCCCAGTTATGAGGATTTTCATTTCCTTTGTGTTGATGTGTAATCCATACTTGAGACTGTAGTCTTTAATCTTCATCAATAATTGCTTCAAGTCACCCTCCCGTTCACCAAGCAAAGTTGTGTCATCTGGGTATTGTAGGTTGTTAATGAGTCTTTCTCCAATCTCAATGCCATGCTCTTCTTTATATAGTCTAGCTTCTTGGATTATTTGCTCAGCATACAGATTGAAGAAGTATGGTGAATGGATATAACCTTGACACACTTCCTTCCTGATTTTAAACCATGCAGCATCTCTTTGTTCTGTTTGAATGACAGCCACCTGGTCTATGTACAGGTTCCTCATGAGCACAATTAAGTATTCTGGAATTCCTGTTCTTCTCAATGTTATCCATAATTTGTTATGATCCACACAATCAAATGCTTTAACATAGTCAATAAAACACAAGGAAACATTTTTCTGATATTCTTTGCTTTGAGCCAAAATCCATCTGACATCAGCAATGATATCCCTTGTTCTACATCTTCTTCTGAATCCAGCTTGCATTTTTGATGTTCTCTGTCAATATATACTGCTGCAACTCTCTTGCTTTTGAATTATCTTCAGTAAGATTTTACTTGCATGTTATATTAATGATATTGTTCAATAATTTCCACATTCTGTGGGATCACCTTTCTTTGGACTGGGTACAAATATGTATCTCTTCCAGTCAGATGGCCAGGTAGATGTATTCCAAATTTCTTGGCATAGATGAGTGAGTGTCTCCAGTAGGGCATCCGTTTGTTGAAATACATCAAAGCGTATTCCATCAATGTCTGGAGACTTGTTCTTCACCAATTCCTTCAGTGTAGCTTTGACTTCTTCCTTGTATACCATTGGTTCTTGATCATGTGCCACTTCCTGAAATAGATGAACATCAACCAGTTCTTTTTGGTACAATAACTTTATGTATTCCTTCCATCTTCTTTTAATGTTTCCCATGTCATTCAATATTTTGCCCATAGAATCTTTCAATATTGCAACTCAAAGCTTGAATTTTCTCCTCAGTTCTTTCAGCTTGAGGAATGCTGAGCATGTTCTTCCCTTTTGGTTTTCTAACTCCAGGTCTTTGCACATTTCATTATAATAATTGACTTTGTCTTCTCTTGCTGTTCTTTGAAATCCGTTCAGCTCTTTTATCTTGTTGATTCTTCCATTTGCTTTAGCTGCTCTCCATTCAAGGGCAAGTTTCAGAGTCTCTTCTGACATCCATTGTGATGTTTTATCCTTTTCTGTCTTTTTTAATGACCTTTTTCTTTCTTTGTGGATGATGTTCTTGATGTCATTCCACTATTCCTCTGTTTTTTGGTCATTGGTGTTCAATGGATTAAATCTATTCTTTCAATCGTCTCTAAATTCAGGAGGGATATAATCAAGGTGATATTTTGGCTCTCATGGACTTGTTTTAATTGTCTTCAGCTTCAACTTGAACTTGCATATGAGCAGTTGATGGTCTGTTCCACAGTCAACTCTTGGCTTTGTTTTGGCTGAAGATACTGAGTTTTTCCATTGCCCCTTTCCACAGATATAGTAGATATGATTCCTGTGTATTCCATCTCATGAAGTGCATGTGTATAGCCATCATTTATGTTGTTGAAAAAGGTATTTGCAATGAATAAGTTGCAAAATTCTATCATGCAATCTTCAGGGTTATTTCTAACACCAAAGCCATATTTTCCAACTACTGGTGATTCTTCTTTGTTTCCAACTTTTGCATTCCAACAAACAGTGATAATCAACACATTTTGATGGCATATTTGGTCAATTTCAGACTGCAGAAATTGGTAAAAATCTTTAATTTCCTCATTTTTGTCTTTGGTGCTTGGTGTGTAAATTTGAATAATAGTAGTATTGACTGGTTTTCCTTATAGGCATATGAATATTATCCTATCATTGACAGCATTATACTCAGGATAAATCTTGAAATACTCTTTGTGATGACAAATATCATGCCATTCCTCTTCAATTTGTCATTCCCAGCATAGTAGATCATATGGTTATCTGATTTAAAATGGCCAAAACCAGTCCATTTCAGCTCTCTAATACCTAGGGTATCGATCTACATGTGTTCTATTTCATTTTTGACAATTTCCAATTTCCTAGATTCATATTTCATACATTCCATGTTCTGATTATTAATGGATGTCTGCAGCTATTTCTTCTCATTTTGAGTCATGCCATATCAGCCAATGGAGATCCTGAAAGCTTTACTCCATCCACATCATTAAGGTTGTCTCTAATCTGAGGTGGCAGCTCTTCCCCAGTGGTATTTTTACTGCCTTCTGACCTGAGGGGCTCATCTTCCAGCACCACAGCAGACAATGTTTCAGCACTATTCACAAAGGTTTCCAGTAATGTATCAGAGAATGTTTCATTGCTATTCATAAGGTTTTCACTGGCTAATTGTTTTAGAAGTGGATGGCCCCTTCCTTCTAAGAGTCTGTCTTAGTCTGGAAGCTCTGCTGAAACCTGTACATCATGAGGTATCCTGCTGGTATTTGAAAAAATGGTGGCATAGCCTCTAGCCTCGCAGCAACATGCAAGCTACCACAGTACAACAAACTGACAGATGAGTGATGGGTATATAGCAGGAAGGATAAATCAATATAAGAGGACGTTGTATTTGGTTGCATGAGGGTGATCTTAATGAGATGAATTAGCATGATAGCTGCAACAATGGACTCAAACTTGTCAGCAACTGTGTGGATGATGTAGGCTTGGGAAAAAAAAAAAAAAATCATTCTGTTGTATGTAGGGTCAACAGGAGTTGGCCCTGTCTATCTATCCATCTAGCTAATGAGATCATTGGAGGTTATTGAGCAAGGGAGTATTCTGATAGTATACAATAGATTGCTGGAATTACACTCTTATGGTGTGAAGAAGTTGGAGGACTTATAGAAATACAAAATAGTAGCTTATCACATCATGTAATTCATGTAGAAATAATATGCATAACTTCTGTTTCTGAGTGAAAATGTGAAGGAGTTTCCCCTCTTTATACCAGTTAGTGAGGAGCTCTGGTGGTGTACTGGTTAAGGCATTTGGCTGTAAACCAAAAGGTTTGTGATTCAAACCCACCAACCACTATGCAGAAGAAAGGTGAAGAAGTCTGCTTCCGTAAAGATCTAAACCCATGGAATCCCAAAACTATGAGTTGGAATCGACTCGGTGGAAATGAGTTTGGTATGCTTTTTTTCATACCAGTTCACATAATAGGGAAGCATCAAAGCTGTCACAAATACATTTAATTAAGCATTAGTTCTCTTGAAATGGTTAGTTCATAGGGTGTATGGTTCCATGTCCAATAATTTAGCACAAATAGATGAGAGTTCTGATTTCTCCCCTACAGTTGGTTTTGCAGACTAAGATTGCTTTTTATCCTTTCCCCACAAAACAAATGTCTACCCTTTGACAAAACCTAGGCCAAACTAGATTCCTTAGTAATTCCAGGGAGTAACAGCTCTCCTTCTGAGCTTGCCTAGAACTCTGCATAAACTACTCATAATGCATCAATTTGAGCAATCATACCTTCAGGGCAAAATTCAGATACTCATATATTCCCCATTGCATGACACATAGTAGGAATGTATTAAAGATTATTGAGCAGATGAATAACACTAGATGTATTTTAGAATATGAAATCATTGTGAGCATATCCAGCCAGAATTTAACAGCTCTTTGTTCTAGGGAGCACAAATGACTTTTGGAAGTCCTGAGGTACTACAGAGATTTGGTGAACAAAAGATTTCATTTACAGGCCAAATGAAACAGTTAAAGTAATTTTACTTGAATGCTATAATGCACACTGCCTGACTACATATTCTTTTAAAATACGACTGTTGATGGTGCTTTTTTTCAATTTTTTCTTTCCAATCCTGAATCTATTCTTGATTGCCCTGAGTATCATCTTGCTGTTCAGAGCAAATGTCCAATTATATTTAATTGCATCACTTTTCACAGTTAAAATTTCCACCATGACCATTTTTCCATGTTCCTGGATAACTTTATGGGTAATCTATTATTTTTTTAATTTCCAATCTGAAATAATGACATGCTCAATTTGCTTCTTATGTTTGTCTAAATGTATATGTCTATGGATATCAATTGCCTTTATCCATACTAGTAAAATTGTTTAATTCATTTTAATTATAAATTTGTTATGTTTTTGCTTAGGCCAAGCACACTATAAGATTCAACAGTTTTCTCTGCTATAACAATTATATGTCTCAGATGGCAAGTTATTGTGCCAGAATAATCAAATGAGCTGAGATAGTTAGCCAAGGGGGATAATGGATGCAAATGGAGAGTTTATTTTGGACACTTAAAGAATGTGATATCTTTTTTGTGTGGGTGCATCTTGAAGAGAATAAAATTTATACAGTACCAGGCAGAAAAGATGAAAGTAATTAGTTTCTGTACTCTTCTATTTTAAATAATTTATTCAATCTTATTCCTACAACTTTAGTGCAATCAGTTTTTCCCAGTGAGTTTATACTTTCATCTACATAGAGGTAGTGAGGAAACCCAGGTCTAGTTGTGGATAGAAAGAACTTTTTGTGACAATGGAATTTAAGTCAAGCACTAGTATAGGAGATGTCACAAAAATTCCATCAAGTTGAATTCATTGCCTCTCAGCATCTCCAACTTATGAATCAAATACCAAATGATAAAACAATATGTCTGCAGTTACTCATTTTAACAGCTTCTGTTAGATTCTTACTATTTGCACAAAATTTCATCTTTTTTTGAAGTATACTGATATCATACTAAGTTACAATAACTTATAATCCTGAACCCCAAATATATGTCAAAACTGTATTAATTTGTGGGAGTTATAGTAGTAAATATAGTATACAGGGCCCTTGGGCAGTTTCCAATCTAGAGGGATCCGTGGATATCCAACAAATTAGTGCCTAAGGCACTTAACTGCTAACCAGAAGGCTGGCGGTTCAAACCCACCAGCCACTCCTTAGAAGGAAGATGGAGCAATCTACTTCCGTAGTGATACTGCCTCGGAAACCCAAGGAAGGGTCAATATGAGTCGGGTCCAACTTGATGGCACATAACAACAACAACATTATTATTAAGAAGGCGTTTGGAGAGCAAATAAAGGTAAGTTAGAGTGATCTACCCAGTGTCACAGCTGGGAGGGCGCCAAGCCAGGCATTGAACATCTGCCCCATATATCATCAGAGCAGGCATAAACAGTTAAATTCCTAGTCTACTTCATGCAGTCATTAAAGAGCACACGTTTCAATGCCTTATATGGTGAAGAATCAGCAAGGCTGGGGGTAAATTTTTTGGTTTTAATATTTAGAAATGTAGTAAATGGCATTTCATAAGCTTCAATTTTTCATTTCAAACTAAGAAAATCTACCTTATATTATTGTTTTAAAGATCAAATTAATATACAATGCAGTGCTTGGTGCATAAAAAAAAAAAACAAATCCACTGCTATTGAGTTGATTCCCACTCATAGTGAGCCTATAAGCTGAGTAGAACTGCCCTAATGGGCTTCCAATGCGAGAAATCTTTACTAAAGAAGGCTGCCTCATCTTTCTTCTGCAGAGTGGCTTGCTGGGTTCAAACTGACAACATTTTGGTTTACAACAAATACCTTAACCACTGTGCCACCAGAGCTCCTTGCTTTGTGCACAGTACTCAACAAACAAGGCTACTGATTTTAGTTGTTGTTTACCAGGCCTGTCTTCCAATGTGCCTCTGATTGAATTAGACCTACCAATCTTTCAGCTACTGGTTGAGCCCTTACCTGTTTGTGCCACCCCAAGATTCCTATTTTAGTAGCCTTGTATATGAACTTTACAATAATGGATCTAAAATAATGGAAAGTTAAAGTACAGATGTAGCAGTTTTCAAATGAAGTTTAATCTAGCTTTTTCCTAACTAAATTCAGAGCACAGTTTCTAAATTGAGATGCTATGTTTGGAAAAATCTATAATATTGCTGCATAGAAAACTGGGGAACAGTCCAGTGGTAAATAATGATCATCTTGGTCTGTCTTTCTCTTTTCTCTCTCCCTTTCTTCCCACCTTCCTTCCTTCTCTCTCTCACCTTCCTTCTTTTCCTCCTTCCTCACTCTCTCTTTTTCTCTTTTTTCTTCCCCTCTCCTCCTGCACCTCTTTTTCTCCCTTTCCTACTCTTTCCACAGTTGGAGCATTTTTTATTTATATCTGTTAGAAACATTATCTTCAGTTGTCTTTTGGAGAAGAGCAAAGGGGAAGGAAGCACAGACAAAAAAGAGGATTTTTGAAATTCAAAAGGAATCTTGTTTTTGTCTACTCTGGAATCTCTAAGGACCCCTGGTGGCATGTTACTGGTTCTTGGTTGCTAGCACAAAAGTCAGCTGTTCAAAACCACCAGATGCTCTGTGGCAGGAAGACGTAGTCTTCTTCTGTAAAGATTTACAACCTTGGAAACCCTGTGGAGCAGTTCTACCTTGTCCTATAGAGTTGCTGTGAATCAGAATCGACTCAATGGCAATGTTTTTTTTATACTGAAATCTGAGGGGATTTATTGCTATGACAAATATCAACTTTTCTAATAGGCATATACCAAAAACACAAAACAAAACAAACAGAACCAAAAAATCCCTGCCCTCAAGTTGATTCCAATTTATAGTGAGCCCCATTGGGTTTCCGAGGCAGTAAGTCTTTACAGAAGTAGATTGCTCCACCTTCCTTCCCTGGAGCCACTAGTGAGTTTGAACTGTCAACCTTCTGATTAGCATTTAGTCAATATTTGAGCACAAATGTCATCCAAAAAAAAAAATATATATATATATATAATAATAATAAAATAAAGCAAAACCAGATAAACTAAAACTCTGGTAGTATAGTACCTAAGGCACTTGACTGCTAACCAGAAGGCTGGCTGTTCAAATCCACCAGCCACTCCTAGGAAGGAAGATGGGTCAATCTACTTCCAAAGTGATACTGCCTTGGAAACCCAAGGAGGGGTCGCTAGGAGTCGGGTCCGACTCATTGGCACAGAACAACAACAACAACAAACAAATTAAAACGCAAAGCCCTGGTGCAGGTCTATTTATTTATTTACTCAACTACCAGTCTCAGTTAAATAAACTAGTCTATTGTATTAAATTATTTTCACATAAATCAGTTATTCTTCTAATTCAGTTTCCAGTTAACATGTTTGTTTAAGAAATGAATATGTTTACTTTATGAAGGTAACTTCTTAGCCACAGCCAAACACCCAGAGGGAATGAGTTACTGAGCCCATGACGCAGAACCATGATCATGGGGGACATCAAGCTCAATTGGCCTAGCATAGTACACAAAAACATTGTTCTACATCCTAATTTGGTAGATAGTGTCTAGGGTCTTAAAAGCTTACAAGCAGCTATTTAAGATGTAGCAATTGGTCTCTCCTCCTCCAGAGCAAAGAAGATGGAAGAAAACCAAAGACCCATGGAAACCATTAGTCCAAGGGACTAGTGGACTAAGTGAACCTCAACCTACGTGACCCCAAGATCAGAAGAACTAGATGGTGCCCATGGCTACCACTGTCAACCAGTCAGGAATCAAAATAGGAGATTTTAGATAGAGTGAGAGAAAAATGTAGAACAAAATGCAAAATCAGACTTACTGATCTGATAGAGACTGGAGAAACCCCCGAGACTATGGCCCCTAGTCACCTTTCAGGTCTGGAATTGAACTAATTCCTGTGGCTTCTAGCCAGTAAATAGACAAGTGTATAAAAGTGAATATTTACACCAGGTAAGTTCACTCCTTAGAATGATCAACCATAGATGATTAGAAGGGCAGTTTTTGCACAGGGAGATAGCTCAGAGGGCTATTGAGCGCAAATACCATCCATAAATAAATAAATAAATAAATAAATAAATAAATAAATAGATAAAATAAAACAAAGCAAAACCAGATAAACTAAAACTCTGGTAACATAGTGCCTAAGGCACTTGACTGCTAACCAGAAGGCTGGTGGTTACAAATGAACAGGAAAGAAGGACACAGAGAAAAGGTAACTGCAGGGAATTAATGGGAAGAGAGCTGTTGCATTGTGGGGATTGTAATTAATGTCATGTAACAAAATGTGTAAGAAATGTTGTATGGAAAATGAATTTGCTCTGTAAACTTTCACCCAAATCACAATTAGGAAAAAAAAAAAGAATGAATATGTTCACTTTAAGCAAGATAGGGTTTAAATACCAATAGTACGAGTAATTTTTTTTAAAAAAATTATATTATTTTACAAGATCATTTCTTTTTTGGAGGTAGAATATCTGAATTCACATATTCTTTGTTCTTTATATGGTCTTCTCTTTAGCTGAATAATTAGACAAATAGACAGTGCAGTACCTTATAGGCCTTAAAAATACTTCACCTAAAAATTGGATCTCAATTTTCTATGCCCAGTAGGATGGGTTTGGGGATAGTCACCAGTTGAAAGGGATTTATGACATAATATTTTCAATTGTTAGCATTCTGTGCAATTTGGAGTCATTGAATTTAGCAGATTCAACTTTAATATGTTTTACAAGAATATGTCACTTTTTATCATGTGAAAAATACACTTCCTTAATTGGGGTATGAAATGTCAAAGTATATAAATATTTTTTTCTTTTTTTCATCATTCATATGTATCCTAGGATAAAAACAAAAGAAAACAAAACCAATAATTGTATCTTTTCTTTTTGCATCATACAGACTATTTTTCCTGCAATCTACACCCTAGATTAATTACCATATCTATAAATCACTAACTGCCATAACTTCTTTTTTCTTTCTTCCTTTTATTTATTTTATTTTTTTCATTTTTGCAGAGTTGCCTCTCCTCTCCTCCCATCCCAGGTAACTGTCATAACTTTTAATATGCTGTTATTTTAATGCTCATATGTCATGAAGACAAACATTTGATTTCAATATTACAAACTAACCTATACTTAAGTTATATAAAGCATGTTATCATTTCCAAGTAAAATATAGTTTTTTTTTTTTTTTTTTAAAGATTCATCCAAAGTTGATTACTCAAGCACTTCCTCAAAAATTCTTAGGATTATTATTCATACTTACCTACAGTTCATTGATAATGGAGACTTAATGTAAATAAACACTGAAAGTGTATACACTATTATTACATGGTAGAGTTAAGCAATTTACCAAAAACATCTATAATTATTTTCCATAAACATAGACATACACACATTTACAGCTTTCACGTGTCATAAAATTGCTAAAAGCAAAGGAAAAAAGATTTAGGGAGGTATTACATTCTACATAGAGCAGGGTCCCATTTCCACTGTTTGCTATAATTCTTTAATTAAAATGTTTTCCTTGCCCCATGTAGGATTAGTCTTCTTTTAGGCAAGTTGAAGCCTCTGAAAATGTTTTTTCTCATTGTTTCTATTTGAAATTGTCTCCCCAAAGGGTTGTAATCAGTGTTCTTTTAAAGAATAAGAAATATTTGAAAGACGTGACAAGCAGAATGTTCAAATTAAAATGATTTTAGAAAAGAAATACCTAAAGTATCTTGAAAAGGTGTAATATTTAGACAATTAGTTTGACATAAGCCCTAAATGCTTGCTCTAAGAAATGTCGATTCTATGTATCAAAAGCAGTTCAATTTTAATCCACCCATATGCCCGTGATTTAGAAGAATAAATGGAATACACCTAGAGACCAGTATTCCAAAATTACCTTCTTTATGGCTAATCAATATTGGATAAAAACCACATGACTTTTTATTTTCTCTGTTATACATGGTTCTAAATGTACAGATACAGTCATAGATGGGATCTGAGTTGGCAGGTCAATAATACTATGCCTTTTGTTACATTGGTACTTTTCTGATTAGAGATGGGTAGATTGATAAATCTAGGCAAATGTAAATGCTTTCTTTAAAATTACTAGACTCAGTTAGCAACTAGATATAATAATAAAAATATTCTAATGTTTAGATAAAATACATTAGTGTCTAATATATATCTTTGTATGTCTATAGCTATAATTTCTGTATGTTCATTTATTGTTATTAAGCATACACATATACATATATAAATTGGGCTGTGCATTTTAAATGAAATTATTCTAGCAACATATCAGAAAACTTAACCTTTCTCAGTGGGATGCATCAATGACACTTTACTTTTGTCAAACTCTTCCAAGTCAGAGTCATTGTTCAAGAGAATGTATTTTTCCTGCTTGTCTGCTTCCATCATTTTAATTTCTGGAAGTCTTGATTCAATAACCTCTGAAAGTTGGCTTAAATCCTAATCTGGCTTCAAAGGTTTACCTATAAATTCTATTTGTATCCTGTAACAACATTTAGTAATACAACTTCAAGGCAGATAGCTTCTGAATCTGAGATGTCCAAATTACAGTGTTGAGCCAAGAAGCCCAAGTGGCCTCAGGGGCTTTCTGCCAAGTGCTCCTCCCACCTTCAGGGCAGGTAAGATTGCATTTCTACCTTCATAGGATAGAGAAAAGGAAATAACAAGTCTAGCAAGATGAAGGACTCACATGAGGGGAGAGTGTGAGAACCAAATTCCTGTAAATATCCAACAATCTGTTTGTTTTAATTTAAATTTCATCTGAAATTATTAGTTTTGAAAAAAGAGTTGAAGAGTTTATTTATTTATTTTTTTCCAAAGCAAAAGAAATAGACAAAAAACAAACTCACAGTGGCATTCTGAGATTCCATGCTATGTAAAACACAGATTTCCTTCTTAGGGACGACATTAAACAGAATTTTTTAATCTGATTGTTTTCTCTACCTGAAGCTACTGTGGCCTCCAGGCTTGGTGATGATTTTGACTTAAATCAGAATGTAGATTCTTTCAGATAATCTTTGAACATCTTTATTTTATGTAGCCCTGGCAATGATCTTTTAAAACATGTATTTTGGTAATAGTTAAGCTTGTTAATCAGATGATTATCAACAAGGTTGGAAAATTAGTAGACTACTCTTAGTGGTGGACCTTTTTTTTTTTTTTTTCTTTTTCCTTTTATCTTTTGGTCCTGTTTATTTCGACAGTTTAATTTGCAAATAGCATTACTGTCTTTTTATCTTTTTCTTAAAGGAGTGGTTCTCCATCCTGGCTGAACATTAGATATACCTTATATACCTCTGTGCTTAAAAGATACTGATTCCAGGACTCAATCCCAATGAATTTAAAGCAGAATCTTTGGAGATAGAGCCTGTTTGCATTTTTTAGAAAAACTTTCTAAATTCCAAGATCTAGCTAGTATTAAAAAGTTCTGTGCTAAAAGTTTGTTTTCACTTGTTACTTATTAGATAAGATTTTTTTTGTTATAAGAATCATTTTCTTGTTAGCTGCCGTTGAGTCAACCCTTGACCCATGTTGATCTCATGCGCAACAGAATGAAACACTGCATAGTTCTGTGCCATCCCTCTGATCAACTGTGGAACAGACTATTATGATAGGGTTTTCCCTGGTCTATTTCCAAAAGTAGATTACCAAACCTTCCTTGGCCATCTTAGTCTGGAAGCTCACCTGAAATATGATTAGCATCATAGGAGCATGCAGTCCTCCATGAAATTATCAGTACTCTCACAAAGCATTATAAAATAGACTCTTGTACTTTAGAAAAAGGTTTTGGTGCTTGATAGAGGTTTTGTACTAAAATGTGCCTTTTTTGGGGAATGTGTAGAAGTCCTTGGGTAGAGGAAATGCTTAATGGTTTTGGCTACTCACTTAAAGGTTGCAGGTTTTGAATCTACCCAGAGGCACATCGGAGGAGAAGTCTAGTGATTTACTTAAAAAAAAAAAAAAAAAAAAAAACCATTGAAAATCCTATGGAGTACAGATTTGCTCTGACACAGAAGTCTGCGTGAGTGAGAACTGACTGACAGCAGCCAGCAGCAGGTGTGGGTATCTGAGCTGGATATAGTGATGGCATGGTATTTTAAATGGTGTCCTTTGAAGAGGAAGTGAAAGTGTTGACTTTGGAGGAGAAAGAGTAAGAGGTGTGAAGAAGGGTTGACTATGGCAGAGAGTGGCTAATTACTCACCAAACTGTTTGCTTTACTCTCCAGGGCTCACAGCTCAACGATATGCAGTTCTGTTTGGCCCTGTGACAGAGTTCCAGACAATGGGTAATGATGGAACTCATTTTGCTGCTTTCAAGTATGAACCGTGAAACCATTTCTTTTATATGGTTACTGGCAAAATCAAGAGAATTCTGAAGACCTCTGGTAGCATAGTGCCTAAGGCACTTGACTGCTAACCAGAAGGCTGGTGGCTCAAACCCACCAGCCACTCCTCGGAAGGAAGATGGGGCAATCTACTTCTGTAGTGATACTGCCTTGGAAACCCAAGTTGCTATGAGTCAGGTCTGACTCGATGGCACATAACGGCAACAACAACAGAGAAGGCTAGAGTCACAAGATGCAAGAAGCCTAAGTCTGTACATTGTCAGTTGGAAGACATCCCCCAGGAATGCCATCTTACCGAAAACATTCGTATTTAGCTATCTTGTGAACAGTGAATAAATTGTTACACTTGTAAGCCACTGGAATTTCGTAGTTCTTATTTATAATAGTAGCCAATACAGCGAGGGAAGTACTATGGGAAGAGTCAAATAATTAGGTCTCAAGCAGGGAAGAATCCAGATTAGATGTGAGAATATCAACAGTGGCCGTTTATAGACAATATCATACTTTAATTGATCTCCAACAGCTCTCAATCTCTATATTGCTTTATTCTAAACTTCTGTTTATTGGGAGAAAGAATTGATGCGCCAACATTTATCACGTGTCTTACTCTGGATTATTTATTCAGCTGTTGTCATCAGGAAAGAGTCTGGGAGTCCACTCTTGTGAACAGTATGTCCATCTTGGAGAAGATATGGAAAGTCACCTAAGTGTCCTTCACATGTCAGCAAGCAGAGCTTTTTACTCTCCATGATGTTTAATACTTTTTTCTGTTATATTTCATTCGATGCAGTTATTATTTCTATAATGCTTTTGTGTAAATCCCCTGAAACCCATATTAAATATTAAATTAACAAACTCCCTACCATTGAGTTGATTTCACTTATAGTGACCCCTCTTCAGATTTCCTAGGCAGTATCTGCATAGAAGTAGATTGTCTAATCTTTCTTCTGAGGAGTGGCTGGTGGGCTTGAACCACTAAACTTCTGTTTGGAAGTCAAATGCCTTAGGCACTACACTA
Organism: Orycteropus afer afer; assembly: GCF_000298275.1. Taxonomy (NCBI): domain Eukaryota; kingdom Metazoa; phylum Chordata; class Mammalia; order Tubulidentata; family Orycteropodidae; genus Orycteropus; species Orycteropus afer. The sequence continues at coordinate 1,218,129 of NW_006921987.1, forward strand.
CCAGAGCTCCCAAATATTAAATTGTTGTTGTTATGTACCGTTGAGTCAGACCCAACTCATAGCGACCCCTCATTGGGTTTCCGAGGCGATATCACTACGGACGTAGATTGCCCAAACTTCCTTCTGAGGAGTGGCTGGTGGGTTTGAGCTGCCAGTCCTCTGGTTAGCAGTCAAATGTCTTAGGCACTACACTATCAGAGCTCCTAATATTAAATTAGTAGGGCAAAAATAAATAAATGTATAAATAATAAATAGGTCAAGGATTCTTTTTAATTCCTTTTTTAAAATTAGCTGTGGCATTTATTTCTCCACAGGTCTTTGGCATCATTCACATTCTTCAGACTCTTCAAAGGTTTCTAACAGTAGTTCACTGATCTCATTTACACATTTTCCCTATATCCTGAGATATAATTATCCTCCCACCATGAGAATTTAATTCATTTACAAGAGCCAGGTATTCTTACAATCTCTGCATTCATATTAGGTTATATTTCCTTCTTACCGTGCTGAAGATCATTCTCCTTGACAGGGAAGATATGAACATGATGACAGGGAAAATGTGCCTTGTGTCATTCATCAGCAGTATATCACAGGCAGCTGAAAACAGGCTTTAGTGTTTCATAATTTTTCTTGATTTGATTTTATCCAAAAGAACAGACATTGCTATTCAAAGTAAATTTTAAAAGCCTAAAGTCATTAGGAAATTTAGATGCAATTACATTAATTTAATTGGTATATGTCATTGTCTCACTGATTTTAAGTGCGTTTTCTCCACCATTTGTATATGAATTTTAAAACATGAGCTCATCATACTGACATTCTTTAGTTATCATCTTAAATCTTTCCCAATGAGATCATTTATGATTGAAAAAAGAAATTAAAAATGTGTTTCTGAGAACCCCTAACCCACCTTCTGAGACAGAATCTCATATTGTGAAATCAATACTCTTTTCTGAATGTTTGGATTTCTGCCTTGAAGGATACATGTCTTCATCCTGCCAGTTATTATAAACTCAAAAAATAACATGGTTTCTTTTTCCTTGTTTCATTTTTTGCAATGAGAAAGAGTTGTGCCATGTGAGGAAGACTAGTCTTCCTTCGAAAGGAGTGATTGATGATCACATTTCAGGAGCTTGTTCTAAGATATGTAGCCTTGAAAGTCTAATTGTTAATATATGCAGAGACACTAGCCTAGCCATAAAACTGGTCAAGAACAGAGCAAACTAAAATGTAAAAACCAGAACGGGACAATTTGTGAGTTCAAACTAACAGATCTATATCAACCAGGAAATGCAGATCCTGTACTTGCATTATATGATGAGTTTATTCTTTCTCTGAAGTCAAATGTACAAGAAAAGTCAAATTGTAATCTAAAATCTTGAATCAGACAAATGAAAATTAGTTGGATGATTTTAATCACTGAAGTCATCATTCCATAAAAGTGTGATGCATCACTTTTAGAAACAGGAAAATATTTCAACATGTATTTTTTTAAGTTGATTTTCAGGAACTCATAATGCTCTTGGGTAGGTTTTTGGGATTTATTAGGTTTATGATTGTATTTTACATCTGTATTATAAATTTATAAAAAGACAAAACTGCATTTTTTCGGGGATTATTCATAACTGAAAAAAAATTGTAATTCTCAAGTCAAGATTTTTAAATTGACGTTAATGGACTCCTGGAGGTTTGAAATAAATTTTTAAAAAAAGTGTTTCTGAGAATACTGTCCCTCACAACAAGCTCCGTAGCTTACTGAATTGGGAGAACCCTACTGATTAAGATCATTGGCACTGGATAATACCAAAGACACTTCTAACATTTCAGTGATTCTTCCAAACCTATTCTTCCACTTACAACCAAATCCACTGGAATTTTCGTTAGATATATCAGTATACTGCCTAAGGCATTTGACTGCTAACCAGTAGGCTGGGGGTTCAAAATCACCAGGCACTCCTCAGAAGGAAGGTTGGGCAATCTACTTCTCTAGAGATAGATGGCAGTGAGTTTTTTTTTTTTTTTTGGTATATTAGCACACTGAATCAGTTTAGAGTGTCACCTTTGAGCTATTTATTTCCTTATTAAAAACTAAATATCTCTGGAGTTATAATGAGTCATAAATTACCTGCAAGAACTTGTTTATAACTCAGGTCTCAAGTTTCAATATGATATGCTTAGAAAGATGTTTAATTGTGTTTTATTGGGTATGCAAAGGCATTTGATTGTGTGGATCATGACAAATTGTGGATAACATTGAGAAGAATGGGAATTCTTGAACACTTGATTGTACTAATGAGCAACCTGTACCGTGACCAGGAGGTGGCAGTTGGATCGGAACAAGGGGACACTGCTGGTTTAAATTTAGGAAGGGAGTGCATCAGGGTTGTATGCCTTCCCAACACTTATTCAATCTATATGCTGAGAAAATAATCCAAGAAGCTGGACTATATAGAAGAAAAACGTAGCATCAGGATTGGAGGAAGAATTATTAACAATCTGAGACATGCAGATGATACAACTTTGCTTGCTGAAAGTGAAGATGACTTGAGGCACTTACTGATGAAGATTGAAGAATACAGTCTGCAGTATGGATTGTTGTTGTTGTTGTTATGTGCTGTCGAGTCAAACCCGACTCACAGCGACCCCTCCTTGGGTTTCCGAGGCAGTATCACTATGGAAGGAAGGAGGCCAACCTTCCTTCTGAGGAGTGGCTGATGCGTTTGAACCGCCAGCAGTCTGGTTAGCAGGCAAGTGTCTTAGCCACTATGTTACCAGAGCTCCTCCTATGGATTACATCTCAATATAAAGAAAACAAAAATCCTCACAACTGGAACAATAAGCATCATCATGATGAACGAAGAAAAGATTGAGGTTGTCAAAGCATTCAGATTGCTTGGTTCTACAATTGAAGTCAATGGAAGCAGCAGTCAAGACATTAGACAACATAGCACTGGACAAGTCAGCCGTGAAGGCACTCTATCAAGTGCTGAGGAGCAAGGATATCTCCTTGAGGACTAAGGTGTGCCTGACACAAGCCATGATATTTTCAATTGCCTGTATGCATGTGAGAGCTAGACAATGAATAAGGAAGACCAAAGAAGAGTTGATGCTTTTGAGTTGTGGTGCTGGCGAAGAATGCTGAAA
>NW_006921987.1:1223272-1224171 GCF_000298275.1 Orycteropus afer afer
CAGTTCTTTTTGGTACAGTGACTGTGTGTATTCCTGCCATCTTCTCTTGATGTTTCCTGCATCATTCAATATTTTGCCCATAGAATCTCTCAATAATAATAATACCATTTCCTTATTTACAAAATTTATGTGGTTCCTCTGATTCCTACTATTTTCATTTAAATACAAATTAATGCTTTTTGGCCTAGAGTTGTAGTTTCCCTTCTCTCCATGATGATTTTTTCAACAAGGAACATCAAGGTTTAGTTAGGTACTGTACATTAGCTCAATGAAACTTCCATAGTTTTCCAGATATTTGGAAATTAATAATGGCTTCTTACCTTCTGTGCAAAAACTGAATTAGATGGTCTAAAATATATCCACAGTAATATTATCTCCATTTTCCTCTCCTTTTCCCCTCAGCCATAGGTTTACAATTTGAGATAGATAGATAATATAATTAATTTAATTATTATGTTACTGGAATAAGAAGACTAAACTAGAGGGATGGAAAAAAAATGGTTGGAAATGAAGTATATGAGTAGGCAAGGGTCAAGTTGTAAAGGATCTTAAATGCTTTATTATGATAGCCTGTATGGGATAAGATTGGCATGGAAGGATTTTACCAAGAGAGGTCATAATAAGATTCATATTTTCAAAATGTATTCTGACATCAATATGTGCAATGAATTGCATGAGAGTGAAGGAAAAGATGGGTGAATATGTTATTTCAGTAATAATAGGATTTTTTGTAGGATTGAAAAATTGGATGTTGGAGAATTAAGGTCCATAGGTATTAAGGAATTAGAATACATTTATCATGGTAGATTATTATAATTGGAAGATAGGGAGATAGAATCAACTAAAATTATTTCTACATGCCTGTATAGACAGCTGGTCTGTATTATACATCAAGTAAA
>NW_006921987.1:1224271-1256348 GCF_000298275.1 Orycteropus afer afer
AGATTATTATAATTGGAAGATAGGGAGATAGAATCAACTAAAATTATTTCTACATGCCTGTATAGACAGCTGGTCTGTATTATACATCAAGTAAAAGATTTGGAGAAAAAAAAAAAAAAAAAAGATTTGGAGGAAAGCTAATGGGTTTCATTTAGGGTATGAGTTGATTTCATGTGTCTGTAAGATATCCAAATGGAATTTCCAGTAGATGTTGGATACAGATATCTAGAGATTAGAAAAATGTGTGGGTTTTATGTATATTGAGGTGTGTATAGTTCAAGAAAATCTTGTTATTGTTTATCTATCTCTCTGAATGTATTTCTTCTTATTCTTCCATATGCATATTTATGTTTTAATCTCTGGTCTACTTTAAGTTCATGAAAAATGCCAAAGTCACTCTTGTTCTGTTTTTTTGTTTGTTTGTTTGTTTGTTGTTGTTGTTATTTTGTGCCATCGAGTCAATTCTGACCCTGTATATAACAGAGTAAAAACTGCCTGATAGAGTTCCATAGGCTGGAATCTTCACAGGAGCAAATTGCCAGGTCTTTTCGCCCATGGAACCACTGGTGGGTTTGAACTGCTGTTCTTTCGGTTAGCAGCTGGGTGCTTACAACCGTGGCACCAAAAAAACAAACCCACTGCTAGCAAGTCAATTCCGACTCATAGTTACTCCCATTGGATTTCCAAGACCGTAAAGCCCACTTAATATTCACTCTCACAGATGGTTCTTTATTTTTGATTATTGTTTTGGGATTTAGATTATTGTTTTGGGAAGGGTTAATTTAGCAGGCCTGAACTGTTCAAACCTGGCACATTCTCAAGAAAGACCTATATCTTCAGGACTGGCCCTTAGAAGGCTCCTTAGAAATGACTCTGATCCCTAGGAATATTCTGCCTCATGAGAGAATATTTGTTTGCCTGAGGCCTTGAGTCCTGTGGCATCAATTTTATCATACAGTTTATGCTAACCATTTGATTTCTGGTGAAGTCTTGTTTTTGTCCTGGGGAAATTGAGTCTGAGTAGCTGAGGTCAGTCACAAAGGTGCAGCAAGGCTACATGACTAACTCCTAATAAAAACCCTGAAAACCAAAGTTTGGATGAGATTCCCTAGTTGGCAAAACACGTGGATGCTGGGAGAATTAAGTGTGTCCATGCAATTCCCTGGGAGAAGGCACCTGGAAGATTTTGCCCCCCTTTTTTTCCCCCCTTGGAGTTTGTTCCATTAGCCTTTTCCCTTTTCTGATTTTAATCTGTATCCTTTTACAGTATTAGATGGTAATCATGGGTATAACAACTTTTCAGAGTCTGGTAAGTCTTTACATAGAATTCTGAGGGTGGTCTGTGGCACCGACTCACAAATAACTTTCTCTTTTATGTTATTAAATGTTTTATTTAAATACCATTTCCTCAGAGAGGTCTTTCCTGACTACAGTGTTCACAATACATCTGTCTCGATACTTTTATTTTGCCTTTTCCCTCTTTACAACACTAATGACCACTTAACATTGTATGCTGTATTTACTAGTTCATTGCTTTTTGCCTCCTTTAGATGTTAAGTGCTATAGTAGTTCAGGTTGTGTGTCAACTTGGCTGGGCCTTATTTTGAGTGACTGACAGTAGTTGTAGTTATTCCCCATGATGAGACTGGTAATCAACTCCATGGTGGAATCTACTGTGAGTAGCTGAGTAGCTGCCTTAGGGATGTGGTCTGCTTCTAGGATATAAGAAGTTTTGAGGAAGGTCTATAGCTTCTTGGCACATCTGGATCCTGCATTTGGCTGAGTAATCAGTGGTCTGCCATGTTGTCTTGGGACTGTATAAGTAGTGGCTTGCCATGTTGCTAGATAATCTTGGAACTGTGCCATTTTATTTGTTGACCTTGGGTTTGTCAGCCTCAGCAGCCAGTAGCTGCCTGAGCTAGGCGAAGCCTAGCTTCAGTGGGCCTGGAGCAAGAAGTAAAGCTGGAGACCAAGGTTGAGGGACCTTTACCTAGCTCCTAGAGCTGGCACTTTAAACTCGGACTTCTAGCCTCCCAAACTTTAAGAGAATAAATCCCTGTTTGTTCAAATAATCCCCCTATGGTATTTTCTGTTAGAGCAGCTCTAGTTGACCAAAACAAGTGAGTGCCATAAAATAAGAGACTTTGATTTTCACATCAAATTTCCAGTACATACAATTATGGCCAGTGCAAGAGAGGTATTCAATAGATAAATATTAGATAGATAGATAGATAGATAGATAGATAGATAGATAGATCAATCGATCATTGGATGATAAAATAGTTGAATCTAGTCACTAGAACATAATTGCCTCCTTTAGATGTTAAGTGCTAGTGTTAAGTTGAAGTCACAGAACAAGGATGAATGATATAGTTAGGATAAAGTGGAAAGAGCAAGGTCTCAGGACAGAACCCTGGGCAACACTGATTTTAAAGAGTAAATTAAAGTAGATTATTCTCTCCAAGAAAATTGAGGAAGGTAAAAATGTAGAAATTGTCTAGAAAGAGAAATGAGAGAAAGAAATGGTCAAGTGTTTCAAAGATCTAGATCAAAATTAGGAGAGCAGATGTTGTTAACGTCAAGTCTGTTCTAACACATGGAAACCTACTGTACAACAGAATGAAACATTGCCCAATGCTAGACAATCTTCATGATGATTGATATGTTTAAGCCCATTTTTGCAGCTATTGTGTTAATCCATCTCATTGAGGGTTTCCTTCATTTTGGTTGGTGTTCTACAAAGAAAAAAAAAAAAAAAAAGGAGCCATGGTGGTCTCATGGCTAAAGACTTGGCTGGTAACCAAAAGGTCAGTGGTTCTAACCCACCAGCTGCTCCATGGGAGAAGGATGTGTCAGTCTGCTTCAGTAAATATTCACAGCTTTGGAAGCCCAATGGGAATATCCTATTCTGCCCTATAAGGGGGCTATGAGTTGAAATCAGCTCAACATAAATGAGTTTGATTTTTTTAGTTTCTACTTCAGAAACATGATATCCCTTCTCAGCAGTTAGTCTTTCCCGATTATATGTCCAAGTTAAGCCAGTTGAAGTCCCATCATCCTCACTTTTAAGAAGCATTCTGCCTGTATTTCTTCTAAGACTTATTTGTTCATCATTTTGGTGTTCTATGGTATGTTCAATATTCTTCACTAGCACCACAGTATGAACACATTGATTCTTCTGTGTTCTGCTTTCATTATCCAACTTTTACATGTATATGAACTGATCTCAAAGATCATGGCTTCAGTCGGATGTACCTTAGTCATAAAAGTGATCTCTCTACTTTCATAAACTTTAAAGAGGTAATTTACAGCAGTTGCCTAATGCAAATGCTCACAAGTTGACAAATAGACAATGTGATGATACATGAATTAAAAAACTGAATTTGCCATTAACTTTTTCTACTTAGATCTATAATCAACATCCATGGAAGCAGCAGTCAAGAAGACAAGCATATATTCCACAGTATTTGTTAAAAAGACTGTGTATGTAAGAAAACATGTAGAGTAGCAAGAAAATTAAATAGTACTTATACAGATATTTACAGGCTAAGCAAAGAGAGCCATTACAGAAGTGGACAAAGACATGGAAAAAAGTTTGGATATTTGATTGAAAAAAGAATCTCAGACAATCATGGAGGAAAGCTTTACATAGATAAAAGAGAGTCTCTTCCTCTGGTTGTAAAAAATCAAACTCAATTCTTGTGTGTTCCAGTTCTTTGTTTTATTTTAGGTGACATTCAGTCAGTTCAAACTCACAGTGACTTCACATGACAGAGTAGAACAGACTCATAGGGTTTTCTTGGGTGTAATTTTTACTGAACAAATAAACACAGTATCCTATTTTGTGATTTCAACTCTCTTTGTGACTAATTTACTGCCAAAATATGATTTAGGCCTAAGGAGACCCTTGTTTATGCCTTATACCCAACAAATACACGTGTAGAACATGGACATAGTTTCTTTCTAAATTCTTGAATGTATCATCACCATTATCCTTCTTCTGAACTAATATTCTTGGCTTTAAATTTCTCCTTTTCCTGTTTCATATCCACTCCCATCACCTGAGTCAATGTAGACACTGTCGTGATTTGTTGGTCTCAGCTGCCTTTGACTTCCACATGTCTTCTTTCCAGTCTGTCCCAAATGTTCAGTAAGGCTCATCTTCTTCGAATGGTACACTGTAACTGCTCTAAGATGCCCACAGAGTAATGAGAGCCCTTTGTAAGAAATCAGACCACCTCAACAAGCTGTGGGCACTTCTTACTAGTCTTTTAACTATAATGAGTCTGTTTCCTCATCTGCTGAATAAGGATGATGATTATCTCTGGTCTTCCCACTACAGATGATTGCTGTGAAAACTCTTGAAAGAATTGTCAAGAGCCCCACTTATAAGTTATCATTATTGTAATTTCTTTCAGAAGTCCAAAGGATGAAGTTTATAATCTTCTTCTTGCCTTTTAAAATTCTGTGCTGCATACTTTTTCTATTTTTTTTTTCCTGCTTTGCAAAGTGAACCCTTTAGGATAAGATTTTCACTGGTCTTTCTACCATTATGTTTTTGTTTGGTTTTTCATTTTATCTGGATTTTTATTCCCTTTTATATATAACTGTCCCCATATATTATTAGATTCAGCTAAATTTCTTCTGTGAATATTTCCCTATTTTTTTTTACTCATCATGTATCTGTTCCTTTTTACAACTGTATCACTTTTACCCTGTTACAATGCTCATCCTAATAGTTCTCTTGTTATTATTATTATGTTATTTACTTCAGCAATTAGCACATGGTGATAAATATGGTAGATGCTTAATAACAGTTTTGATTGACTGATACAAGAAGGAAAAACTTGCGAAATACAGCACACACCCTCCTTTGTAAGACTTTCTTCCCAAAAGTCTGATGAAAATCCTGCATTGTGCTATAAAAACTAAATAAATAAAAACATTACATTATTGATCTGAATTTGCTACATGTAGACAAACTTACTGATTTTAATAGGCAAGTGAACCACAAAGATAAATCAGTCTAAATTATAAATTACAAGTCTGAAATGTGCTTGTGCCACTTGACAATGAGTTCTTCATCAACATAAATTGATACCATGGGTAGATTTCTTGTTAGTCAAAGTTCCCCAAGACTTTGGGTTAAATGTTTAAATAACAGGTGACACGAGTGTTGCTGGCAATTTAATTCCTTCTTGCCGTACTGTGGAAGGCTGCCTCTCTATCTTCCTTCTCTGAAGGAAGGAAAATTCATCAAAATGTCATTATTTTGCATGTGTAACAGTGTCATTTCTTTGGCTTTCTATGCTGGTAAGGTTGCAGTTGGCACTCGGTGGTGAAGTGTTGCTGATTGATCCTCATACACTGACTCCTTTCCCCTCTTACAACATAGATCCTGTTTTTAATCATCTTGCCGCATACTTCCTTTGCTTTATCCATTATGCAAGGAGGTCAGCTAGTTACACGCAATATGACTAATTAAAAAGAGAACTCCAAGATAAAGTAGGCACTCTGGTAATTGTAGTGATATCCGTGAATAATAATGACAATTAATGAAACCTGTAATAGCTTTGTAAATAGTCATTTGCCCACTCACAGGAGGTGAATAACAATTTATACTGACCGAGTGAGGAGGGTCAACTCTCAGGATTCAATTGAGCATTCTTTCTTTCCATTTTCCCAGGCTGACTCTGTTTTTGGCATTTTAAATATTCCTGGAAGATCTAAGATTGGAACCATGCTCCAAATAACACAATATTTCAATGCAAGAGGCAAATAACCCCTTCTTTGCATGGGGTACTTCCTGGGAAAATTACTCAGTCTAAATGGAAACACCTTTGGAGACTTTTAGATTCAAATGCAGACCAAATGCAGAAAATTTCTGGAAATAGAATCTAATTTTCTTGATAGAGATGATGTTAAAATCTACCTAATAAGGAACTGAGGCCAAGTAAGATAATGAAATGTGTCCATGATTTTAAAACTTATTTGTGTGAGTGACTGTGATCTTCATAGAGCCAACAGTTTATGACTTGGAAAACTTTGTGCAGGGAAGGGTATGGATTGAATTGATTTGAGAGGACCTCTTGACAATATACTCTCTAGTATTGTCTAGTAGTTACACTGACTGTAAATAGCTGATTTTAAGAGAAGGAACATAAAACTGTACAGGTAAAGCAAACAACTAGTGTTACACAAAGGCTGATAGCAGTCAAATAAGCACCCCGAGGGAGTAGTTGTTGGGTCTCTGGGCTGGAGACCATGGTCACAGGGACATCAAGCTCAATAGGTACAACATGGTGTAAAAAAATATTGCTCTAAATATTACTTTGATTTTAGTGATTGAGGTCTTAAAATATAATAAGCAGTCATCTAAGTGGCAATTATTGGTCTCTCCTCATCTGGAACAAAGAAGAGTGAAGAAAAGCAAAGATGCCTGGAGGTAGTTAGTCAACAGGATTAATAGACCACGAGAATCTCAACCTATATAACCCAGAAGCCAGTAGAACTAGATGGTGTCTGGCTACCAATGCCAACCACTCAGAAAGGGATCAAAATTGGAGATCCTGTATGGAATGGGTGAAAAATGTTGAACAAAAGTCAAAATCATAAACACGAGAAAAAGACCAGTCTTACTGCTCTGACAGAGACTGGTGAAGCCCCAAAGACTATGACTCTGACTCACCCTTTGGGTCTGAAATTGATCTCACCCCCGAGGCTTAACTTCCAGCCAAGCAATAGGTCTAGGAGCTGAATACTGGGATCACTGCACTCCTTAGAACAATTAACTATGGGAGATCAAAAGGGCAGCATTTGCACAGGGAGCAACATAGAGATGCATGAATGCATAGGCAAGAAGGACAGGGGGAAAGGGTAACGACGGGGAGGAAGTGGGAGATTAGATGTTACACTGCAGGGAATGTAAACACCATCACAAAACAAAATGTGCATATAAACTGTTAAATGTAAAATGGATCTGCTTCGTAAAATTTCACCCTAATCACAATAAAAAGTTAACAAACAAACAAACAAACAAATCATTCTAAACACACACACACACACACATACACACACAAGGCTAGTGGCAGAGAGGTTAAAGAAAACAAAAGACCAGATCCTTTCCCTCCAAATCTAGGCAGAAGCATCTTGCTGTTACTTAACAAACCAGATCCATTTCACTTCTAAGTTGTACTTTGCTGTCTGGACAATTAGTCTCTAGTCCTCCTCAGTGCATGTTAAATCTCTTCAATGCCAATGTTTTTAGTATAAAAATACAATTCCTTTATGTGGCCCCTCTCTCTCACTATGTGCTCAGACTTGCCAGCAGTTTCTTCTTAGCCAGGACTTTTGTGCATACTTAGCTTTCTCATCTGGAAATTTGATCGCATTCCTCTTTTGCTAGTTAATGCCTAATAGTCCTTCAGATCTTAGATCAAGTGGCATTTTCTCAGGAATATCTTTTCTCTTCTGATTCCTAAAATAACCTAATCTAGCCCTCCATTATAGACTTTCACAGCACTGTGATACTGTCACCATTTAGGTTGTGCATTTGTGGTCAGGTTATTTAATTAATATGAATCTTCATCACTCTTTTGCAATTCCCATGAGACCAGGACAGTACCTGCTTCTATTTATTGTTTTACTATTTCTTACCACAAGCCTCACACATGCAAATATTTATTAGCTTTAATGAATAAATGAATGAACACATGTGTGAAAAGAAATGAAACAGCATATCATTTTAGGAAAACACACACGCAGGCACAAAGCACATTGCTTTGTGAAGAATGCTGGCTAGATTGGGTGAACATAGATCCAATGACTTCCTCATTGTACTGAATCTTCCACACCTGACAGTTAACTTGACACTTTGACTTGGAAGATATCTTTAGTGATTTAGTGGGTATGTGCTTCTTATATTGGAGGCAATTATGTTTCTTAACTACCATTTTTAGAGTTCTAAAAACATATTATCAAGTTTAGTGGCCATAGAGAAATTGATTGGTTTGAAATTGTTTGGTTTTGTACTGGACTTGCAAGTAAAATGATTCAATTTGCCACAGAAAGACTTCATTTTGGTGAAAATGTATGGACTCTTGTTTGTTTCAGAATTACAATCTTCAATAAAATTACCACACTATCCCATGTTCCACTTTATTTCTGAATGGGCAGTCTGTGAGTGGAGCTATTTAGATTTCATTTATGCATTTTCTTTTATTAAAATTTAAGAAACTCTTCAACAAATGATATAAGATACTTGGATATCCATATGCAAAAGAATGAAGTTAGAACCCTTATCATATACTACATACAAAACTAACTCAAAATGGATCATAGACTCATGGGTGAGAGTTCAAACTATAAAATCTTTACGAAAAAAAAAAAAAAAACATAGGTGTGAATATTCAGGCCTTTGGATTATACAATGATTTCTTAGATATGACACCAAAACACAAGTGACAAAAAGAAAGAAAATAAATTGAATTTTTTATCAAAATTAAAAAAAAAAAATTTGACACCATCCAAAAAGTGAAAAGACAACCCACGTAATGAGAGAACATATTGGAAAATCATATATCTGATAAGATATTTTTATCCAGAAAATAATAATTACTTTTACAACTCAATAATAATAAAAAGACAAAATATTCAAGTAAATGATACTTGGCAAATGATTTGAATAGACATTTCTTCCAAAGACATATGCAAATATTCAATGAGTAAATGAAAAGATGTTCAACATCATTAGTCATTTGGAAAATACAAATCAAAACCAAAATAAGATACTACTTCATACTCCCTTACTCACACTCATTGCCGTCGAGTTGACTCAGACTTATAGTGACCTCTCTTTGGCAGTATCTCTATGGAAGTAGATTGCCCAGTCTTCCTTCCAAGGATTGGCTGGTAGGTTTGAGCCCCTAGCCTTCTGGTTCAAATGCCTTGGGCACTACACCACCAGAGCTCGCACATCATACGTCCTAGGATGGCTAAAATAAAAAAAGCAATTTATAGTATATCCATACAATGTAATATTATGTGGTTTTAAAAAGGAATCAAGGACTAATATGCTACAATATGGATGATACTTAAGAACACTATGCTGGATTAAAAATAAAAGCAAACAGCAATGTCACATATTACATGATTCCAATTTTATGAAACACCTGGAATAGGCAAATTCATAGAGACAAAAAGTAGGTTGGTGGTTTGGTGGTTTGTTTACAAGGATTCAGGGCTGAAGAGGTGTCATCTGTTGGGTGCAGAATTTTTTTTTTTTTTTTTCCTTTGGAGTGATGAGAATGTCCTAATGGTGATTGTGGTAGTTAAGGTTATGTGTCAACTTGGCTGGGCCTGGTTTTGAGTGGCTGGGGAGCTAGTTGTAGTTATTCCCTATAATGATACTGGCAATCACTTCCATTGTGGAATTTGCCCTGAGCAGCTGGGTAGCTACATTATGGATGTGGTCTACTTCCAGTATATAAGGAGAAGCTTTGGAAATGGCCTGCAGCTTTTGGCACGCTTGAATTCTGCACGTACCAGAGTCATCATTCAGCAGCCTTCTGCGTTGTCTGCCAATCTTGGGTCTGTTAATCGACTTGAATCAATTGCCTGATGTGTGCTTTGGTAACATTGGGACTGTTCCTTTTACTTGTCAACCTTGGGTTTGTCAGCCTCAGCAGCTACCTGAGTGTATAAAGCCTCCAGCTTCAGTGGGCTGGGAGCACGAGGCAGAGCAGAAGCCTAAGGTCAAGGGGCACTTTGACTTGGACTTCTAACTTCCAAAATTGTAAGAGAATAAACCCCTGTTTGTAAAGCCACCCATTTGTGGTATTTTCTGTTAGAGCAGCATATGAAGTAACCAAAATAGTGCTGATGGTTGCACATCTCTGTGAATATATTAAAATCATTGAATTGTAAATTTTAAGTGGGAATTTTAAGAATCTGGATTATATCAATAAAGCTGTTACTGAAAATGAGCAGGAAAAAAAAAAAAACTTTAGTGAGAACTTCAGGAACTCATATTTGTGTTAGTCATATCTTACAAGTTCAGATGGAACTGGTAGTGAGAGATGTTATGCTTTTATAGAGGCCATTTTTAAACCCTAAAATGTATACAAAAGATTAGTTTTTAGATTATATTTACTCAATGTAAGTACATTTACTCTAGACAAAATGAGCCATTGATAGTAATAGTTACCATATCTGCCTATGAATTACTATTACATAGAATGGTATTATTTAAACATTTTTGATATTTAAATGAGTATATATGAACACATATATATTATTATCAAGGATTTTTACATTATTTCTAGTATAGGAAGTTTTGTCATAAATGGATATTGACTTTCATCAAGTGATAAGTAATAAAGCATACATCAGTTCAACAGTTTCTACATGTACAATTCAGTAACAATGATTACATTCTTTGAGTTGTGTAACCATTCTCACCCTCATTTTCTGAGTTGTTCCTCCTACATTAACATAAAGTCTCTGCCCCTAAGTTTCCCACGTACTCTTTAAAGTTGTCATTGCCATTTGATCCCGTATAGATAATTCTTCAAAGAACATAATGCTCAAGGCAGATATTTTTAACAGTTCTAAACTCTTGTTTGGTTATAAGAAGACTTCAGGGGATATTCTTGATTGAAAGTGTAAAAATTTTCTCAAGACAATAGTTTCAAGGGTTCATTCAACTTCCATGGCTCCAGAAACTCTGGAGTCCATTAGAATTTGAAATTCTGTTCTGCACTTGAATGTGAAATTCAGTTCTATTCCCTTTTCAACCAGGATTCCTCTATAGAATCATGATAAAAATGTGCAGAAATGATAGTAGCTAGACACTAACCAGTTCTGGTCTCATGGCTAAGCGAGCAGTTGTTCATGGAGTTGTTCATGGAGTTGTCCATGTCCTCCTCTTATTTCTTAGTCTCCTTCTTCCTCTGTTGCTCAGGGTGAAAATAGACCAATTGTTGTGTTTACATGGCCATTTTCAATCTTTTAAGACACCAGGAATTACACAATGGACTGGGAGGTAGAATCAAAAAACCCAAAGGGACCCTATTGGGTTTCCAAAGCTATAAATCTTGCCTCATCTTCCTTATGAGGTAGAACAAAATCACTAAAATTATTATTCAGCCAGTTAACTGGGATGTCTCATGAAATCATGACCCTAAATCTCCAGAGAAGAGACTCTGAAATTTGCCCTTGAGCGGAGAGTAGGTAAAGCAAATGGAAGAAGTGACAATATAAAAGAGCTAAACAGAAGATTTCAAAGAGCAGCTCCAGCAGACAAAACAAATTACTATAACGAAATGTGCAAAGACCTGGAGTCTGAAGACCAAAAGGGAAGAACATGCTTGGCATTTCTCAAGCTGAAAGAATTGAGGAAGAAATTTAAGCCTCAAGTTGCAATATTGAGAGATTCTATGGGCAAAATATTGAATGATGAAGGAAAACATCAAAAGAAGATGGCAGGAATACACAGAATCACTATATCAAAAAGAAATGGTCAATCTTCATCCATTTCAGGAAGTGGAATATGATCTAGAACCAATGGTTATGAAGGAAGAAGTCCAAGCTGCAATGAAAGAATTGGCAAAGAACAAGGCTCTGGGAATTGACGAAATACCTATTGAGATATTTCAACAAATGGATGCCCCATTGGAGGCACTCACTCAGTTATGTTAACAGATTTGGAAGACAGCCACCTGGCCAACTGACTGGAAGAGATCCATATTTGTACCTATTCCAAAGAAAGGTGATCCCACAGAATGTGGAAATTATAGAACAATATCATTAATATCGCACACAAGTGGGAACTTACTGAAGATAATTCAAAAACAGTTGCAGCAGAGAACTTGACAGAGAACTTCCAGAGGTGCAAGCTGGATTCAGAAGAGGATGTGGAACAAGGGATACCATAGCTGTTGTCAGATGGATCTTGGCTCAAGGCAAAGAATACCAGAAAGATGTTTACTTGTGTTTTATTGATTATGCAAAGGCATTTGATTGTGTGGATCATGACAAATTATGGATAACATTGAGAAGAATGGGAATTCCAGAACACTTGATTGTACTTATGAGGAACATGTACCTTGACCAGGAGGCTGTCATTCGAATGGAACAAGGGGACACTACATGGTTTAAAATCAAGAAGGGAGTGTGTCAGGGTTGTATCATTTCCCCACACTTATTCAATCTATATGCTGAGCAAATAATCCGAGAAGCTGGACTGTATGAAGAAAAATGTGGCATCAGGTTTGGAGGAAGAATCTTTAACAACCTGAGATATGCAGACAATACAACTTTGCTTGCTGAAAGTGAGGATGACTTGAGGCACTTACTGATGATGGTTGAAGAATACAGTCTGTAGTATAGATAACATCTCAATAGAAAGAAAACAAAAATCCTCACAACTGGACCAATGAGCAGCATCACAATAAATGGAGACAAGATTGAGGTTGTCAAAGAATTCACATTGCTTGGTTCTACAATCGATGCCAGTGGAAGCAGCAGTCAGGACATTAGATGATGTGTAGCATTGGGAAGGTCAATTGCGAAGGAATTGTTTCAAGTGCTGAGGAGCAAGGATGTCTCTTTGAGGACTAAGGTGTGCCTGACACAAGCCATGATATTTCCACTCACCTCGTATACATGTGAGAGTTGGACAATGAATAAGGAAGACTGAAGAAGAGTAGATGCTTTTGAGTTGTGGTGCTGGTGAAGAATGCTGAAAGTACCATGGACTGCTAAAAGAACTAACAGATCTATCCTGGAGAAAGTGCACCTGGAATGCTCCTTGAAAGCGAGAATGGCCACACTTTGTCTCACCTATTTTGGTCATGTTGTCAGAAGGGACCATTCATTGGAGAAGGATGTCATGCTTGGTAGAGTGGAGGGTCAGTGAAAGAGGGGGAGGCCTTCAACGAGATGGATTAACACGGTGGCTGTGATGATGGGCTCAAGTATAGCAGGGATCATGGAGCTGGCACAGGATCGGTCACTGTTTCATTCTGCTGTGCATGGGGTCACTATGAGTTGGAAATGACTCGACAGCACCTAACAACAACAACTACAATAACCTCCAAATCAAGGAACCAAATACCATTCGGTGTTTCAGATGATCATATGTCTATTTTCCTTTAATCTGTTAAAATGGTGAATTCCACTGATTGATTTTCTAATGGTAAATGAACCATGTATTGAAATTAAAGGTTAAATATGTACTTTTGGTTGCTGAACATGGTATATCAGTTTGCCTTCTTCTACATACAGTTGATGAATGTCTAAGTGTGTGTTAGAATGCACTGGAACATGCTAAAGTATAATTTCCTTGAAGTCATGGGCCATATTTATTTACTCTATACACAGCACCAACTAGAGTCTGGTCCCTGGTTGTGCATTTAAAGTGTATTCTTTCAGAGATGGTTTTGTTGGTGCTCCTTTCTGGTAAGTGAGGCCATCACTCTAGTTGTTAGTAGCAGTTTGAGTTGTCCCTGACTCACAATGACCCTATGTACAATGAGCTCAGTCTGAAGTGATCTGGAGGATAACCAAGGCCAAATGAGATTAAAGTAGGATTTGGGGGCCATAGAGGTAGTGAGAGTTCTAACTGCCATCCCATAAGGCATGTGGTTAGACAATCTTAGGAGAAACTTCTTCTCCTTCTTCCTCTTCTTCTTCTTCTTTTTTTAAACAAAACAAAAACAGCTTTTCTGCCATTTAACCCAGTGATAAGATGAAGACTGATAAGTATCCCCACATTTCCTTTTTTCATGGATCTTTTCTAGACTCACTCATAGAGAGTATCACTCTGATTCTTCCTCTGGTTTTATTTTAAATCTTTAGAAGTTGTGGCCTCTTAGAATTCAGGAATAGCAAAAGTCCCAGGGAGAAGCTAGCTACAGTACTGAAGCACTCCTCTGTGTTCACAATTTCTCTTTGTCATAAGCCTAGGAGAATTTTCTTTACATTCACATCAGTTTTGCCATTCATGAGAGCTGTTTTGCATGTTTGTTTGCTATATTATCCTGACCTACCATGCTTTACAGATTTTTAGCCTTCATACCCTAAATATTCTGATTAATCATGTCTGATAAAAACCCATTAATGATTATCTTACCATTAATAGGCATTGACACATTTACTTCTGTCATGTTCAGAAAAATGCATGAAGAATCTTAGAATAATCAGAGAAATTGACTATGTTCTTTAAATGTGATGCACTGAACACTACTCCTACCAGATTCTCTGGTAACACAGGGTTTCTTGGTTAAGTAAAATTAGGAAGTGTTGCATACATAGCTTCATTTTGAAGATTTACAGTGAACATTTCACGGTAAAGTTTCCTAGAAGTCAAACCATAAATGTCACTCTTTTATGTTGCTCAGTATTTTTCTTAATGCTTATTAACATCTGAAGAAAACTGTATTATACAGAACACATTTTCTTCTTTTACAAGTGAACAAATATAATCTCAAAGTGGCTTCTGGATGACAGATACAGCTCTTGACAGAGTAAGCCCAAGAAATAAGGCCAATTTCTTAGTTTAGTCCTGTTGCCACACACTTTATATTTCCTTATCTCCCAAGGGTGAGCAGGTATACCACAGAAGTCGTTTATATATGCATATAATTGGTAAAAGAATCCAATAAGGGTCAATATATGAAAACATTCTCACATGGGGTCTGTGGTATACTTGGACAGTCAGGAGACAAGGATGTAAACACTATATTGTGAAATGGTGGTGTGGTAGTTCAGTTTGTATGTCGACTTGGCTGGGCCTGGTTGAGTGGCTGGGCAGCTGGTGGTAGTTATTCCCCATGATGAGACTGGCAATCAACTCCATGGTGGGATCTACCACAAGCAGCTGAGTAGTTGCCTTTGGGATGTGGTCTGCTTCCTGTATATAAGGAAAACCCTTGGGAATGGTCTCTTGCCTATGGCACGCTTGGACCCTGCATGTAGCCATGTCGTTGCTCAGCAGCCTGCCATGCTCTGCCGACCTTGGGACTTACAATGGATTTAAGTTAATGGCCTGCCATGTGGTTTGGTTAACATTGGGACTGTGCTTTTTTACTTGTCAACTTTGGGGCTTCTCAGCCTCAACAGCCAGCAGCTGTCTGAGTGAAAAAATGCCTCCAGCTCCAGTGGGCCAGGAGCAGGAGGCAGAGCTGGACCCCAAGGTTGAGGGTCTTTCATCCAGCCCCTAGAGCCTGGCACTTGACCTTGGACTTAAAGCCTCTAAATTGTAAGAAAAAACTGCTTGTTAAGGCCATCCCATTTGTGGTATATTTCCTGTCAGCGTGGTACTAGGTAACCAGAACAGGTGACATAAATGGAGCACTCACCAGAAGGTGTGGAGAAAATGCAAAGGCTCAGTTCTCCACTTTCTTATCTTGACCAACTGACTATTACTAATTATTTGCTACGCAGGTATTTGAAAAGACTCATATCTCTACCTTAATGGATTCTTCAATGTGGGATTAATGTTCAAAGACCTTCAGCTTCAGTAAAACACAAAACTATTTTATTCCTTTCACTTTTTAAAAACCTCTGCTTATAAGCTTTAAGGAATTGATTATTTTAATCCTATAAAGACAGGAAATTCAAAAACCAAAAGAACATATTCCATGATATTATCAAAGTTTTTAAAATACCAATGATTCTGCCATGGCAAATACCTTGACTACATTACTTTTATGCTTTCCCATTACACAAAAGCACATTTTATTTTTCACCTATATTATATACTTTTTTGCACCTCATAAAAATATATTAATTATTCCTAAATTTTCTTTGTCATAGAAATCCTTTAATAGATGAATTCTTATATGAAGTCTATAGAAAACTTTCATGAGGATATAGAACATTTGTAGCTCAACTTTCTCAGTCACTTTTAACCATATACCCTTTATCACAGAAGCATCTATCATAGCTCTTGGGGTTCCACAGAAACACTTTAAAATAATGTAGAAACAGATGAACCCTAAAGTTCTGTCTATCACCTCCATTTCTCCTCCAAGCTTTGTTGTAATTTTTAGAAGCAGATTGCCTGACTTGTCTTTCAGTATGCCTCTGGATGGTTGGAACTGTCAACCTGTCAGTGAGTGGTTGAGTGCTTAATACTTTGTGCCACATAATGACTCCACTGAGCTTTATCTCATAGTAATTCTGTGTGAAATGAAAGGGGGGTTATTTTGCATTCAATATTAAGTCAGACTATGTTATAATCTGTTTCTCTGCTCTTACCTAACTTCTTTTGGCCATTCTCAGCCAATCCTTGAGTATCTACTGCTTTCCAGGACTTATTTCTCTCCCACCCCAGAACAGTTCTAAACACAGATAGATCTAGGCTTGAGTAGTACAACTTTTACTAAATCCCATAGAAAGAAAAATTATGTGCATCTTTCTTTGAAGACTTGAGGATAATCAGTGGCAAATATATGGTAAGGGAAAAAAAAAGTTAGATGCTAAATATGCCTGTATCAAGATCAGGAAGGACAAATATAATTTATATACTTTAGATTAATGAGAATGTTCTCTTACTTAGCCTTGCAGTCCTCAGTCTGTATCCACATTCCTCAGAAAGAGTTGTTTATTCCTTTAATGTAAGCAATCAACCACTTTAAGAAATCTTCATTTCCCAATTATAAAGTTTGTTCTTACTCTATAATTAACCCTCTCTTTCCTCTTACCAGGGAAATGCATGATACAAATAATACAGGGCCTAGTTTCAGAAATGTGAGAATTATTCTGGCTAGAATAACATTCCACCACTAGTCTGTCAGTTTTTCCTACTGACCGTGCTGGCTTGAGTGTTACTATAATGCTGGAAGTTTTGCCATTGGTATTTAAAATACTGCCAGAGTTATCAATGGAAGATAGGTTTTGGTGGAGCTTCCAGACTAAGACAGATTAGGAAGAAGGACCTGCTGATCTACTTCTAAAAAAATAAAAAAATAAAAAAATCCAGTGAAAACATTAAGAATAGTAGCTAACTATTGTCTGCTATGGGAGCTCTGGTAGCATAGTGGCTAAAGCACTTGACTGCTAACCAGAAGGCTGTCGGTTCAAACCCACCAGCCACTCCTCGGAAGGAAGGTTGGGCAATTCTACTTCCGTAGTGATACTGCCTCGGAAACCCAAGGAGGGGTCGCTATGAGTCGGGGCTGACTCGACGGCACATAACAACAACAACAAATTGTCTGCTATAGTGCTGGAAGATGAGTCTCTCATGTTGAAAGACAGTCAAAGTACAACTGAAGAAGAGCTGCATCCACAAAGTAGAGTTGACCTTAACGATGTGGATGGAGAAAAAGCTTTAGGGATCTTCATTTGTTCATGTGGTATGACAAAAATGAGAAGAAACAGTTACAGATATCCATTAATATTCAGAATGTGGAAGGTATGAAAAAATGAATCTAGGAAAATTGGAAGTTGTCAAAAATGAAATGGAATGCATAAAGATCTATATGATAAGCATTACAGTGCTGAAATGGATTGGTATTGGCCATTTTGAATCAGTAGATCATATTTTCTACTATACAAAGTGTTGTGCAGAGTGTAATAGTTAAGGTTGTGTGTTGACCTGGCTGGGCCATGATTCTCAGTGGTTTAGCAGTTATGATATAGCCATCTCTCATAATGAAATATGATATAATGTAAATATCTTCATAATATGATCTGCTATGAGCAGCCAATCAGTTGAAAGAGAGTTTCCTCAAGGGTGTGACCTGCTTCCAATATATGTAGGTGTCCTGGCAATGCTCTCTGGCTTTTGGCTTGATCTGGATCATGCATCTGGCTCATCATCATCTGATATTCAATTCTTGGATGGAGTCAGTGGCCTGTAGTATTGTCTGCTGATTTTAGGATTGCTGCCTTTGTAGCCTATGAGTCAACAACATGACATCTTACCTGCTGACCTTGGACTCATCAGCCACTGCAGTCAGAAGCCTGCTGTGTTGTCTGCCAATCATGGGTTTTTAAGCTCTTGCAGCTATGTGAGTCAGGAGAAGCCTCTAGCCTGAGATCAGAGTCATGGACTTGGGATTTGCCAGCCTCTACAACTCTGAGCCATTTCATCAAGACAAATTTCTCCCTCCCTCTCTCTCTCTCTCTTTGTCTCTGTCTCTGTCTCTCTCTCTATTTTGTTGCTGTTGCTAGGTTTTGTTGAGTTGATTGTGACTCATAGTGACCCTATGCACAACAGAACAAAACAATGCTTGGTCCCGCACCATCTTCAAAATCCCTGATATGCTTGAGCCCATCATTGTAGCCACTGGGTCAATCCATCTCATTGAGGATATTCCCCCTTTTTTCTTTGACCCTTCACCTACCAAGCATGATATCCTTCTCTAGGGACTGCTCCCTTCTGACAACATGACTCTTATGTGAGACCAGAAGTCTGGCCATTCTCACTTCAAAGGAGAATTCCAGCTGCATTCCTTCTAGATTTGTTCATTCTTCTGGCAGCCCATGGTACTTTCAGTATTCTTCACCAACACCACAATTTAAAAACATCAATTTTTCTCTGATCTTTCTTATTCATTGTCCAGCTCTCACATGCATATGAGGGGATTGAAAATACCATGGTTTGGTTAGTTACACCTTAGTCTTCAAAGTGACATCTTTGTGCTTCAGTACTTTTGTTTTTCCCCAAAAAATTTGCCCAGTGTAATACAACGTCTGATTTCTTGACTGCTGCTTCCATGTGTGTTGATTGTGTATCCAAGTAAAGTGAAATCCTTGACAACTTCACTCTTTTCTCCATTTATCATGCGAGGCTTATTGATCCAGTTATGAGAATTTTTGTCTTCTTTACATTGAGATGTAATCTTGCTAAAAAGGCAATGAGACCACATCTTTGGACCTCCTCTAACCCCACAAGAGGAAGACAGAAGCACTATCAGTAACCCAAGGCCCATCACTGTGAGGCCGGACATGCTGCCTCCCTCCAGCCCTTTAACCAACCTTTCCTCCCAAAACACCTACCACCTCTCTCCTGGGTTTGATAATTCACTGCAATGGCCACACAGAACTCACAGATTATGGGGTTTATTAGGAAAGCACAAGGCTACAATTCAAGTTCAGGAAAAATGCTCAGTCTCTCTCCCAGCCCGCTGTCCCTCAGCCAACAGTCTCTCACAGTCTCTCTCCCAGCAGTGTGTGTCCCTCGGTGTCTCATTCAGCAATGCGTGTCCCTTGCGTCTCTTTCCCAGCACTGCGTGTCTCTTAGGAGCATGTCCTTTCTCAACAGGCAGTCAGAGAGAGACTTCTCCTCCAGGAGGCCTCCTTTTGAGCCTGGCAGAGTGGCCAAACCAACCAATCTTAACACTAGAACTCTAAGCACCAGAGAGAGAGCGGGAACCTTCCAGAACATTGCTTTGTGTTGCACCCAACAGAAATATCCCTGGTGGATAACTTTTACAATCAGGAGCTCTTCAGTTGCTCACAGCAAATTCCATCGCAGAGTTTACAAAGACTTATGGCTAGAAAAGCCATACCAGGTAATTTACTACACCACAAATCCATACTGAAGATGGTCATCTTTGATCTTCACCAGTAAGTGCTTCAAGTCATCTTTATTTTCGACAAGCAAGGTTCCATCATCTGCATATTGCAGGTTGTGAATGATTCTTCCTTCAATTCTGATGTGTTCTTCATATAGTCTCACTTCTCAGATTATTTGTTCATCATAGAAATTGAATAAGTATTATGAAAGGATACAACCCTGATACACACCTTTCCTGTGTCAGGGTATTATTTCTTTCCATGGAATATTCCCTTGTTCTGTTTGAATGACTGCCTTTTGGTCTTTGTACAAGTTCCTCATAGGCACAATTAAGTGTTATGGAATTCCCATTCTTTACAATGTTATTCATAATTTTTTATGATCTTCACAGTTGAATGCATTTGCATAGTCAATAAAACACAGGTAAACAGCGTTCTGGAATTTTTTTTCAGCTACTATCCATCTGACATCAGCAATGATATCACTCTAGCCTCACAGCAACATGCAAACCACTACAGTATGACAAACTGATAGAATACTGCTGGCTTTCTCTTTCTCTCTTCTGAATCCAGCTTGCATTTCTGGAAGTTCTCTATCAATATACTGCTGCAAAGGTTTTTTAAATAAAAAAAATAAATAAATAAAAAGCCCAAACTCACTGCTGTGGAAACAATTAGACTCATAGTGACCCCTTCTTGGGTTTCTGAGGCAGTATCTCTATGAAAGTAGATTACCCAGTCTTCCTATCAAGGAGTGACTGGTAGGTTTGAACTGTCAGCCTTCTGGTTAGCAGCCAAATGCCTTATGCATGACACCACAACACCTCTTGGTTTTTTAAATATTTTCTGCAAAATTGTACTTGCTTGTGATATTAATGATAATATCTGAAAATTTTAATGTTGTGTTGGATCATTTTTCTTTGGAAATGGCACAAACATCAATCTTTTTCAGTCAGTTGGCTGGTAACTGTCTTCCAAATTTCTTGGCATAAACAGGTGAGTATATGCAATGTTGCATCCATTTGTTGAAATATCTCAATGGGTATTCCATTAATTCCTTGACACTTGTTTATCCCAACCCTCAATGCAGTTTGAATTTCTTCCTTCAATATCATTGGTTCTTGATTATTTTCTACTTCCTGAAATAGTTATACATTGACCAATTCTTTTTGGTATAGTGACTCTGTATTCTTTCCATCCTCTGTTGATGATTCCTGCGTTAGTCAGTATTTTGTCTATAGAGTCCTTCAATATTGTGACTTGAAGTTGAATTTTTTTTTCTAAAGTTCTATAAGCTTGAGAAATACTGAGCATGTGGTTCCTTCTAGTTTACTAACTACAGGTCTTTGCACATTCCATTATAATACTTCACTTTGTCTTTGTGACGTGTTGTTGGAAATCTTCTGTCCAGTTCTTTTATTTCAGCATTTCTTCCATTCACTTTAGTTCTTCTCCATTCAGTAGCAGGTATCAGAGTCTTTCTGACATCCATTTAGGTATTCTCTTCCTTTCCTTTCTTCTTAATGACCTTTTGCTTTCTTCATGTATGATGTTCTTGATGCCGTCCCATAATTCATCTGGTAATTGGTGTTCAGTGTGTCAAATCTATTCTTCAGCTGGTCTCTACATTCAAGTGGGATATAATTAAGGTTATATTTTGGCTCTCATTGACTTCTTAAATTTTTTTTTCAGCTTCAATTTGAACTTGAATATGAGTAATTGACGGTCTGTTCCACAGTTAGCTCCCAGCCTTATTCTACCTCATGATATTGAGGTATTCTATCTTCTCTTTCCACAGATGTAGTTGATTGGATTCCTGTGTATTTCATCTGGTGAGGTCCACACGTATAATTGCCATTTTTGTTGTTGAAAAAGGTATTTGCAGTGAATAAGTCATTGTTCTTGCAATTTTCTGTCATGAGGCCTCTGACATAATTTCTCTTGCAAAGGTCATATTTTCCAACTATTGATGCTTTTTCTTTTTCCAACTTTCACATTCCAATCAGCAATAATTTTTGATACATCTTGATTGCATGTTTGATCAATTTCAGACTGCCATATTTGGTAAAACTTGTCAATTTCTTCATCTTTGGCTTTAGTGGTTGGTGTGTGAATTTGAATAATACTCACTGTATTAACTGGTCTTACTTTTATGTGTATAGATTTTATCCTATGACAGCATTTTACTTCAGGATAGATCTTGAAATGCTCTTTTTGACAACAAATGTGATGTCATTCTCTTCAGTTTCCTGTCCTCTGCATAGAAGACCACACAATTACCCAATCCAGAATGACCAGTACCAGTACATTTCCTCATTAATGCTTAAAATATTGATATTTATGTGCTCCATTTTATTTTTGTCATCTTCCAATTTTCATACATTCATACTTAATGCATTCCACATTCTGATTATTATTGAATATTTGCAGCCATTTCTTCTCATTTTGAGTTGTGTCACATCAACAAATGAAGGTCAAGAAAGCTTTACTCCATGTATGTCATTAAGGTCAACTCTATTTGGAGGAGGCAAATATTCCCCAGTTTTATTTTGAGTGCCTTCCCACCTGAAAGGCCCATCTTCTGGAACAATATTGGATAATGTTTCACTGCTATTCATAAGGTTTCCAGTGACCAATTTTTTTCAGAAGTGATTGGTGCTGTCTTTTTTTCCCAGTCTGTGTTAGTCTGGAAGCTCCACTGAAATTTGTTGACCATGGGTAATTCTGCTGCTATTTGAAATACCAGTGCATCATTTTCAGCATCACAGCAACACATAAGCCACCTAAATATGGTAAACTGACAAAAGTGTGCTAAACAAAACAAAATCACTGACATTGAGTTGATTCTGACTCATAGAGACCTTCATAGGGTTTCCAAGGCTGTAAATCTTTACAGAAGTAGATTGCCCCATCTTCTTTCCATGGATCAGCTGGTGGGTTTGAACCACTCACCTTCTGGCCAAATATCTTCTGCTCTATGCCACCAGAACTCCTTAGATGTGTGCTACAGAGTGAGGAATTAACCCCTCAAAAAATTCAGAACAAAGGCTTCCATTAAGACGGGGGAATAGGCAGACAAGCTACACAGGCCCTCTTCAACAAAGAAAACAGAAACTAATTGACAGAGATGCAGAAGATAATCCCAGAACCCTGAGCTTTGAAAGGAGGTATACAGAAGTGGATTAGGCACCAACTAGTGGAAAACCTGAATGAAAACAGAACCTAAGAATAGGCTTCATTTGCCAAGGATGACAGGGACATACAGGAGGCTGACAATGGGGAAGGAGACAGGTGGTGAGTGTATAAGTGCTGCCAACTAACAAATAGAGGAGCACAGCACAGTACCCTGCTTGCATAGATAACATTCATATAAAACAAATAAAATGAATATCAGGGCAAATCACTCCAACATATAATCACCAATTAAATATAAACACAAAAACATCACAATATCTAAGGGACAGCAGACCATCACAGTCCACATAAAGAAGTAA
Source organism: Orycteropus afer afer (assembly GCF_000298275.1). Lineage (NCBI taxonomy): Eukaryota > Metazoa > Chordata > Mammalia > Tubulidentata > Orycteropodidae > Orycteropus > Orycteropus afer. The sequence goes on from NW_006921987.1 coordinate 1,247,290, forward strand.
GATAAAGCAGGAGAAAAAAGGGACCAGGATACACACCCAAAACACATCCCTCAGGAAGAAGCAGCATTGGAACTCCCTAATAAGGAATTCAAAAGAATTACATTTAGGTACCATCAATGAATTGAGAGACAGGTCAAGGAAAACAATGACAACATTGAAGAAAACACAGAAAAAAAAGCCTAGAATGATTTTGAAAGACAATACAAGAACAAAATGACAAAATAAATGAAAACTAGAAATGATGCAAAATGTACAGATAGAAATCCAGAAGATTAATACTAAATTTTCAGAAATAGATAACACTTTGAATGGGCAAAGGAGTACAATTAAATCAATGGAAGACAGAATTAGTGAGATTGAAGGCAAATACCTCAATGCTTCTTTGGAAAGGGATCGATCAGAAGAAAGTTCAAAACAAAAAGCCTAAGGTTCATGTGGGATTCCAGCAAAAGGAATAACCTATGTGTAATCAGAATTCTAGAACAGGAAGAGAAAAATAAAACCACTGAGAAAATTGGCTAAGATTCGTTGGAAGAGAATTTTCCTGGTATGATGAAAGATGAGAATATATCCATTCAAGACGTACAACAAACCCCAAACAGGATAGACCCCAAAAGAAAATCACCAAGACATATCATCATTAAACTCACCAAAACCAAAGACAAAGAATCCTGAAAGCAACATGGTAAAAATGAAAAGTTACTTACAAGGGGTAACCAATAAGACTAAGTTCAGATTTCTTGGCAGAAGCCATGCAGGCGAGAAGACAATGACATAGTATATATAAAACCCTGAAAGAGAAAAATTTCCAATCAAGAATTATATACCCAGCAAAATTGTCTCTCAAATATGATGGTGAAATTAAGACATTTTCAGATAAGCAGAAATTAAGGGAATTTGTTAAATTCAGACCAATCTCACAAGAGATGCTAAAGGGTGTACTTTGGACAGAGAACCAACAACAGCAAACAACAACTGACCACTAACACACATGATGACATAACCCAGAAACCAACCCAGTTATAAAAGCATCCAAAGTAAATAAGCCGACAAGATTGTAAACAGGGAACCAGAGACATCAATTGACAAATGAAGACAAGTACAAACCAAAATGAGGGAAAAAATTGTGTATTTACAGAATTCGAAGTAGTGGAGAAGTCAAGACAGCTGCAAGATAGAATAGACTGTTCTAAACTTGGGAAGAGAATTATAAATCACTAGGTAATTTCAAAGAAAAATGATAAACTTTCACATCAAAATAAAAAAGAAGACCAGCACAAATATTTAGCAAATACTAAAACAATAGTAATGAAGGAAGTGATAACACAATTTGTAAACAAATGAGCTCAGCACAGAAAATTATATGGAACAAAAAAATGGACACCATGATAAAGCACATAACAAAATGACAGCAACAAATTTAGGCTTGTCTATAATTACATATCTGACTAGGGACTTATCTCTAAAATTTATAGAAAGCTCCAATGCCTCAACAACAAAAAGATTAGCAATCCAATTAAAAATGGGTGTAAGACATGAATAGACTCTTACCAAAGAGGATATTCAGGGGACCAGCAAATACATGAAGAAATACTCACAATCATTAGCCATCAGAGAGATGCAGATCAAAACAACATTGAGATGCTATCTCACCCCAGTACTAATGGCAAAGGTAAACAAGACAGAAAATAGCAAATGCTGGTGAAGATGTGAAGAGATTGAGACTCTCATACACTGCTGGTGGTACTATAAAATGATACAACTACTATGTAAAGCAGTATGGTGATTCCTTAAAAAGCTGGAATTAGAAATACCATTTGACTCAGCAATCTCATTACTAGGTATATATGCTAAAGAAGTGAGACCCAGGATAAGAACAAATATATGCACACCCATGTTCATCACAGCATTATTTACAACAGCAAAAAGATGGAAACGACGTAGCTTTCCATCAACAGAAGAATGAATAACCAAACTATGGTACACACACACAATGGAATACTATGCAACACTAAAGAATAATGTAGAATCTGCAAAACACTGCATAACATGGATGAACTTGGAGGACATTATGCTGAGTGAAATAAGTCAATCAGAGGACAAATATAGTATTAGTTTATTATTATAAAAACTCAAGGAAAGGTTTATATATGGAAAGAAACTTTCTTTGTTGGTTACCAGGGATGGGAGGGAAGTGGAAGGAACACTGCAAAAAAAAAAAAAAAGAATGTATTAACCCATGTCACTTTAGGTTTGTGTATTTCACTGTACATAAATTATATTTAAATAAAATGCATTAAAAAAATTCAGAATACTTTCATGTCAGTGAAATTTTCTAGTAAAAAAAAAAATCTAGTCCAGTGATGTGGGCAATATCAAGATATTCCTTCTAACGTAAAAGATAAGTTATTTTGTCTGGCTATTCTCACAACAAAAATGGAGATGAAACACATGGTGGACCTCTTTGATTCTGGAGACACTGTATCCCACATTTGGGTATGCTACTCTGGCCTATTTATCAAGTGACTCAAAAAGCTGCTAATTTTGAGTGGGGTCTAGAAAAACAGAAGGCTCCTCAACAGGTTTAGACTGCCTTGCAAGCCACTCTGCCACTTAGGCCATATGACGAAGCTGATTCAATAATGCTTGAAGTTCAGTGGCAGATAGAGACCTGTTTGAAATTTTGGCAGGCCCCTATTGGTGAATCACAGTGCAGGCGCTTAGGATTTTGGAACAAAATCTTGCCATGCTCTGCAGATAACTAGTCTCCTTTTGAGAGGCAGCTTTTGGCTTTTCACTGGACCTTAGTAGAGACTGAATAACTAACTATGGACCACCAAGTCTCCACTCAGCCTGAATTGCCCATCATGAACTGGGTGTTGTCTGACCCAGAAAATGATCAAGTTGGACATGTGCATCAGCACTCCATCATTAAATAGAAGTAGTATATAAGAAATTGAGCTCAAGTAGGACATAAAGACATGAGTTAATTGCATGAGTAAGTGGCCCAATGCCTGTAGTTTCTAGTCCAGTAAGGTGCCTTCTCTCTCCAAGTCTATACATACGGTTTTATGATCAGTTGGCTCAGGAAGAGAAAACTCAGCCTAGTTTACATGCAGTCACCACTCAAAAGTGGTCAGCAGAACTGTAGCATTTTTCTGGGACTTTCCTGTTGGACAGTAGTGGAAATCTTCCCAATGGGCAGAACTTTGAGTCTTTGAGTCCATCTGGTTGTTCACTTTGGTTGGAAGCAGAAATGATCAGATGTGCTATTGTATACTGATTCATGGGCTGTGGCCAATGGTTTGGCTGGATGGTCATGGATATGGAAGGAACATGATTGGAAAATTGTATGGGGAAGAGGTATGGGGACAGACTTCTCTGAATGGGCTAAAGAAGTGAAGATGTTTGTGTCTCACCTGAATGTTCACCAAAGGGTGATCTTGGCAGAGGAGGATTTTAGCAATCAAGTCGATAGGATCATACCTTCTTTGGAAACCAGTTATCCTCTTTCCCCAGCTACTCCTGTCAATGTCCACCAGACTCATGAACAAAGTGGCCATTTGGCTCAGATGGAGGTTATGGATAAGCTCAGAAAGTAGACTTCCAACCACCAAGGCCAACTTGGCTAGAGACACTGTTGTTGTTGTTAGGTGCTGTCAAGTCATTTCTGACTCACAGCAGAATGAAATACCGCCCGGTCCTGAGCCAGCTCCATGATCCTTGCTATATTTGAGCCCATTGTCACAGCCACCATGTCAATCCATCTTGTTGAAGGTCTTCCCCTCCTTCGTCAACGCTCCCCCTTAACAAGCATGACATCCTTCTCCAGGGAATGGTCCTCTCTGACAACATGACCAAAGTAGGTGAGACAAAGTCTGGTCATCATCACTTCCAAGGAGCATCTTGGTTGCACTTCCTCCAGGACAGATCTATTAGTTCTTTTGGCAGTCCGTGGTACCTTCAGCATTCTTTGCCAGCACCACAACTCAAAAGCATCAACTCTTCTTTGGTCTTCCTTATTTATTGTCCAGCTCTCACATGCATACAAGGTGATTGGAAATATCATGGCTTGTGTCAGGCACATCTTAGTCTTCAAGGAGACATCCTTGCTCCTCAGCACTTGAAAGAGGTCCTTTTCAGACGACCTGTCCAGTGCTACATGTTGTCTAATGTCCTGACTGCTACTTCTATTGGCATCAATTGTAGAACCAAGCAACATGAATTCTTTGACAACCTCAATCTTTTCTCCATTTATCATGATGTTGCTTATTGGTCCAGTTGTGGGGATATTTGTCTTCTTTATATTGAGATGTAATCCATACTGCAGACTGTGTTCCTTAATCTTCATCAGTAAGTGCCTCAAGTTATCCTCACTTTCAGCAAGCAAAGTTGTATCATCAGCAGATAGAGGAGTCAGCCTCAGGGACCCAGGTGAAGACAGGGAACACAGGCCATGCCCCACAAAGAGCTAGAGATGCTAATGAGTGCCAAATCTGCTAGCCCAAACTAAACCAAACCAATCTCTCTCATTGAGTTGATTCTGATTCATAGTGTCCCCTATTGGGTTCCCAAGGCTATAAATCTTTATGGAAGCAGACTGCCTCATCTTTTTTCCATGGCACGACTGATGGGTTTGCACCACCAACATTCTGGGTTAGGAGCTGAATACCTTAATCACCACACCACTAGAGCTGCAGCCAAGACAAACACTGAGTCTGCAATATGTAATAATTCCTTGGGTCAATCAGCTAGCAACCTGGTGGAAGGTTAATTACATTGGACCACTTCCATCATGGAAAGAGCAGTGTTTTATTCTTACTGCAATTGATACTTACTCTGGTTATGGATTTGCCTTCCCTGCAATAAATACTTCTACAAAAACTAACATCAGTGGATTTATAGAATGCCTAATGCACAATTATGGTATCCTACACAGCATCACCTTGAATCAAGGGACTCAATTTACAGACAATGAAGTGAGACAATGGGCCAAGGCTCATGGAATTCACTGGTTTTATCATGTTTCTCATCATCTTGATGCAGCTGGATTGATAGAATAATGGAATGACTTTCTGAAGACACAATTACAGTGCCAGCTAGGTGGCAATATTTTGCAGGGTTGGGAAAAAATTCCCCAGGAGGTGGTATATGCTCTCAACCAGCATCCAATATATGGTGTTGTTTCCCCAGTAACCAGTATCCAGGGTCCAGGAACCAAGGCGTGATAATGAGAGTGGCACCACTCACTATTACCCCCAGTGACTTACTTCCAAAATGTTTGCTTTCTGTTCCTATGACCCTATGTTGTATGGGTCTGGAAGTCTTAGTTCCAAAGGAAGGAATATTCCCACCTGGAAACACAATACTGATCCCATTGAACTGGAAGGTAAGAATGCCAACCAGCCATTTTGGGCTCCTTGTGTCCCTGGATCAACAGGCAAAGAAGGAACTGTATTGTCTGGTGTGATTGATCCTGATCACCACAGGTAAATCAGATTGATATTATAAAATTGAGGTAAAGAAGGGTATGTCTGTGTGGTGGTTATGTTGCTTATGTAGAACCTGTGATAGACCAAGAGGCAGTCATCCTAATAGAAAAAGGGGATGCTGAATGGTTTAAAATCAAGAAAGGTGTGCATTCTTTCACCATACTTATTCAATCTGTCTGCTGAGCAAATAACCCGAAAAGCTGGAGTATATGAAGTAGAACGTGGCATCAAGATCAGAGGAAGACTCATTAACAACCTGCAATATGCAGATGACACCACCTTGCATGCTGAAATCAAGAGAAGTTGAAGCACTTACTGATGAAGATCAATAACTACAGCTTTCAGTATGGATTATACCTCAACATTGAAAACAAACAAACTCACTGCCACTGAGTAGATTCTGACTCATAGGGAACCCCATTGGGTTTCCAAGGTGGTAAATCTTTATAGAAGTAGATTGGCCCATCTTCCTTCCATTGAGTAGTTGGTGGGTTTAAACTGATAACCTCTGGTTAGAGTAATACCTTAGCCACTGTGCCACCAGAGTTCTATATACCTCAATGTAAAGGAAACAAAAATTCTCACAACTAGACCAGTAAGCAACATCATGATAAACTGAGAAAAGCTTGAAGATGTTAAAAACTTGGATCCACAATCATACTCACAGAAGCAGCAGTCAAGAAGAAACAATGTATTTCATTGGGCAAATCTGTAGCTAAAGACCTCTTTAAAATGTTTAAGAATAAAGATGTCACTATGAAGATGAATATGTGCCTGAATCAACAATAATAGTTTCAATAGCCTCATATGCATGCAAAAGTTGGATAATGAATAAGGAAGACCACAGAAGGATTGATGTATTTGCATAATGGTATTGGTGAAGAACATGGACTGCCAGATGAATGAACAAATCTGTTTTGGAATGAATACAGCCAGAAAGCTTCTAAGAAGCAAGAATGGTAAGACTTCATTTCATATACTTTGGACATGTTATCAGGAAGGACTAATCTTTAGGGAAGGACATTATGCTTGGTAAAGTAGAAGGTCAGGAAAAAGAGGAAGAACCTCAATGAGATAGATTGACACAGTGGCTGTACCAATGGTCTGAAACATAGCAAGAATTGTTGGAATGGTGCTGCACTAGGAAGTGTTTCATTGTTGTATGTAGGTTCCCTATGAGTTGAAACAGACTCGATGGCATCTAACAACCATAGTGTTATTGACTGAATTGTATTCCCCAAAATATGTGAGGGAATTCTGACTCCTATACCAATGGATGTAATCTTATTTAGTATTAAGATTCTTTGGTTATGTTATGAAGCCATATCATGTAGGGTGTGTCCTAAATGTAATCACATCTGAAAGAGTAGTACAGACACAGAAACAAGCAAGCAGACACATGGGGAAGAGAGACATTATTGGAAGACAGTGGAGACAGATATATCTAGCCCCAAGAATTCCAAGAATTGATTGCTTCTAAAAGCTGAAATAGACAGGAAACCACACACTGGATTTGGACTTCTAGCCTCCTGAACTATAAGAAAATATATTTTTACCCTTTAAAGGTACCCAGTTGTAGAACTTTTGTTGAACAGTACTAGGAAACTAAGACAAACACCATTGGGGTGGAAGAAGTTCACAAAATAATGAGAAGTAACCTACTAATTTCAAGTCCTAGGCCCTTTAAAATCTGTCTATCTATATTTTTCAAGCTTTTATCTTCTTTTGATAACTCTTGGAAAGTAAAGACACTCAGAGACTATAAACACAAACAACATATGACTTTTTCAGAGAGAAATCTACATTCATATTAAAGAGAGAAAATATTTTCCAGATGGCACCATAATATGTCAAGACATTTCCTAGCCCACAGTGTGTATAACATTTAACATAATTATGCAAAGACTCTCAATTTTCTAATTCTGATATATTTCAAACCTGCAGAAAATCATAAACATCAAGGTTAAGAATGTTACTATTTCCTATAGAGATTTAGACGTTTTAATGAAATAAAGCATTATATTACAAATACATCTATAACCTAGCATAACAATTTAAGCAGTATATATATATTTCTCATACAAGTGTTTATATTTTACTGCATATAAGTGAAAAAAAGTCTTCCCTTTTACTAATACTCCAGCTCAGGTGCAACTATTGAACTCTATTGAGGTACGTTACTGAGTCTTCCCAAACAATAGAACCATGTACTTCTGTTTTTTCCAAGGTGAAAGACATTGGGCATAGGAAGAGGGAGTGCCTAAACTCAATGGACCCCATTTTTGCTCAGGATGTATTTATGTTTTCATGTTTATTTGTTACATCCGTTATATAAATATAGAAAATTGGTCCAAAAGAGTTTAAGTGATTTAAACTAGATCTTGGTCATTGAGTAGTAAAATGTCAATATTTGAAGTTTATCTGTGACAAGCTGAATGGGAGAAAGTGTGGAGTCTCTACTATTTGGAACATGTTTTTGATTTAAAGTTTGACTTTATTAATGTTAATACTGTTACATTAGTGATTGCAGTGAAATATGAAAATCACTTAGCAATTGCCTCACCATTATATTTAAATACAATTTATAACAGAATATATTTTCCATCTCCAAATGCACATTCCATTCAAGAAGATATCTCCAAAATAAATTTGATAGCAATAATAAAATATTTGGGAATTTCAGGGAACACAGAGTCATGAGCTATCTACCATAGAAATAGGAAAACTTGAGTTTCGGCAAGATGGCGGATGAGGCAGACGCCCTTAAACAAAGAAAAGGGAAACCAATTAACACAGACACAGAAGATAATCTTGGACCCCTAAGCCTTGAAGGGAAGGATACAAAAGTGGACTAAACCCCAACTAGCAGAAGAATTTGCATGAAAATACCAAAAAAGGAGACACATGGAGCTGCAGTCTGGCAGCGGCCTGAGCAACCCTGATGGCACAGACAACAGGGCTTGGAGATTCCCCAGTAGTGGTAGGACTTAAGAATTAACCTACAAATCACCCTGCTAGCCAGGGACTGCACGGTAGACTATGCACGGTAGCTGGAGAACATATGGAGAAGGTGAAGAGAAAGGTGGGCTGAGCTGTGGAATTTTGCCGGTCTGGAGGATGCCGCCATTTTGTAGGTTTAAAAAGCGGCTTGACTATTTTGGATATTCAAAGAGACAGCCCGCTCGCAGATTTCTGGGGTTTAAGAACACGTTCTGCTTTCCAGCAACCCCACTCAGGGCCTGCAAGACTGAAAAGGTATGACATTCTTCTTGTTACTATACCCTACACCCGTTTGGTGAATGGAGTGTGGCCATCCCCACTCCCATCTACCTCCTAGGCCCACAGGAACTCCATCACAGTTTGCTTAGACAGAGCCTGGGTGCCCTACCCAGTCTTCCACTGATTTTTTTCTTTTTTGTTTTTTCCTTTCTTTTTCCTGGTGATTAGTTTGCTTGTATTTCTCCGTTTCAAACCAACTAATATTATTAATACTTTTGTCCTTTTTATTATTATTCTTAATCTTCCCCTACCAGGTCCTAGTTTTCAGCATTTTTTTTCTTTTCCCTG
>NW_006921987.1:1259311-1267143 GCF_000298275.1 Orycteropus afer afer
TTCCAGCCAAACAATGTACAGGCATGTGAGTTAAACATTTACCTCAAGTAGACACACGGCCTGGACAGAACAATCATGGGAGAAGGAAGGGCTGCTTATGCACAGGGAGAAAGCTCAGGGCGCAGAAGAGTATGAAGGGATGGACACTGGGAGGAGGTAATTATGGGGAGGAAGTGGGAGGGGAGCTGTTACATTGTGGTAAACTGTGGTCAATGACGTGAGACAAAGTATATGTGAACTGCTGTATGGAAAGTGAATTTGCTCTGTAAATCTTCACCCAAACCATAAATAAATAAATAAATAGATAAATAAATAGATAAATAAATAAATAAATAAATAGATAAATAAATAAATAGAAAGATAGATGATAGTTAGATAGATAGTTGCTGTGAGTTGTCTCCAACTCATGGAGACCTTATGTATAACAAAATGAGGTATTATCTTCATGATCACCAGCATATTTAAGCCTATTGTTGTGTCAATCCAATGAGGGTCTCCTAAGCTCTCACTGGCTCTTCACTTTACCAAAATATGACCTCTTCCAGTGACTGATCTCTTCTCATGATTTTCATTGGCTAATTTTCTGAAGTACTTCCCCAGGTCTTTTTCCCTAGTCTGTCTTAGACTGAAAGCTCTTTTGAAATCTGTCCACCATGAGTGTCACCAAGGGTGCCTCTGCTGATATTTAAAATACCAATAGCATAGTTGTAGCATCATAAAATGCACAAGCCACCACAATGCAACAAACTGACATATGGGTAGTAGATCGCATATAGTAAGGGATGCATGAGTAGTAGTCATTATTTGTAGGGTAGTGGGCAAGGTCCAGATACCTTCTTGTAGCACAGTGGTTAAAGCATTTGGCTGCTAATCAAAAGATTGGCAGTTTGAACCCACCAGCCATTCCACAGAGAAAGATGAGACAGTCTGCTTCCATAAAGATTTATAGCCTTGGAAACCCAATGGGGGAAGCTCAACTCTGTCCTATAGGTTCACTATGAATCAGAATCGACTTGATGGCAGGCAGTTTGCTTTTGGTTTGGGTGGGGTACTTGGTCTAGAAGATAACAGCCTGGCTGAAAAATAATAACAAAGTAAGCTTATAAAACATAAAATTCTACACCGTTGGTTAGCCCTTGTCATTGTGAGTGGCTTAGGGATAACCATGTGACCTGAGCAAGACCAAAGAAATGCACAACCAGGACTTTTGCTGGAGTGCTCAGGAGAGGGTGACTCTCCTCTGGGGTTGCTACACTGTGAAGACATGAATCTGCAGATGCCAGAATCCATTCTGCCACCTCATGGAGGTGAAGATAAAACACCTTAGTAGAATAAGGGATTTAAAATTTAGAATTTTTAACAAATGCTACCAAAGATGTGAGGAAATTTGAACCCTTACCTGTTGCTGGTGGAAATGCAAAATGATTACAGCCATTGTGGAAAATAGTGTGGTGAGGCCTCAAAACACTAAAAATAGAACAAACATATGACCTAGCAATTTCATTTCTAGGTATAGACCCAAAGATTTGAAAGCAGACATTCAAAAGAGACTTGCACACCAATGTTCATTACACCACTATTCAAAGTAGCTAAAAGGTGGAAACAGCCTAAATGCCTATCAACAGATGAACAAATGAATTAAATGTGGTACATACATACAAAGGAATACTACTCAAGGAATAGGATAAATGAAGTCTTGATACGTGCCACAATACAGGATGGAGCTGTAGGGCATTATGCTGAGCAAAATAAGCTAATCACAAAAGGAAAAATAATGTATGACCTCACTTACATCAAAAGAAAAGAAAAGGAAAATGTACAGAGAACAAAGTTTAGTGGTTACCAAAGACAGGAGAGTGGGGAAAGGAAGGTTAATGGTGATAGAAGTATAGCATTGATTCAGGGTAGGATTGCATAGCTCATTACTGTGATTGCTGTCAAAAAGTTGTACACTTGTAAAATGTTGAACTGGCAAAAGTTGTGTGGTAGATATATATGCAACAAAAAGAAAAAAAAGGAGAGAGAGTAGTTGCTGAGGCTGCATATGTACAACCAAACACCTCATGGGATTTGGTTTCTTGGTTTGAAAGTTTTAGAGTCATGGTTTCATGGGACATCCTAGCTAATTAGCCTAATATCATCTTCAGTGCTAGTTTATAGTGAAGTGCCTGGGGCCTCAAAAGTTTGCAAGTAGCCATCCAAGGCACAACAGTTGGTCTCCATTTACCTGGACCAACAGAGCAAGAAGAGGAGTCAGGAATAGAAAGAGGTTATGGGAGGTGTGGCTCTGTGAAGGTTGCCTCTGTGAACAACTGCCTCCTTTGCCATGAGACCATAAGAACTGGACATTTTGACCAAAGATTCTGTAGAAGAATCCTGATCAAAAGGGGTAAACTTCAGAACAGAATTTCAAATTCTCGTGAACTCCAGACTTCTTGGAATAGTGAATATTGAATTAACCCCTGAAATATTGCCTTGAGATAAACTTTAAACTTTAAGCCAAAAAATATCCCCTGAAGTCTTCTTAAAACCAAAAAATAGTTTAGCTTAATTAGTAAAGTGTCTGCCTTGTGTATTATTATTCAGAACTATCTATATGGGATCAAAGTGACAATAAAAATTTGAAAGTTTAGAGAGGAACCTTAGGGAGCTAGGAATCTATATTAATGTGGGAGGAACAACTCAGAAAAGGAAGGTAAGAACGGTTACCCAAATCAAAGAATGTAATCAATGGCACTAAATGGTACATGTAGAAAGTGTTGAATTGGTGTATACTTTGCTGTGTATATTCTCAACAACAACAACAAAATAAATAAAATTAAAAAATAAAATAAATAAAAAAAAGAAATAGGAAAAATTACTTACAAGTAAATAGATACAAATCATGAACCAAATGAATGTTTATAATTATTTTCTTTGGAGACTTCTAATAACATTTGATATGTTTTAAATTTTAGAATATAGCATTTGTGAATTAATACTTTGAAGAATCTTCTAATATTTTGGAGAGTAGCCCTGGTGGCAAAGTGGTTAAGTGCTTGGCTACTAACTGGAAAGTTGGTGGTTTTGAAGATTGATGGTGATTGTTTCTGTGGTTGAAGATTGATTTATTATTACATATTTACATTTGCTCTAAGAATGTAATTTACAACTTGTTCTGTTGATATTAGTCTTAATGAGGCTTCACAACAATGTACTGTTCATGTGCTCATGTTTTTGATGATCTCAATTACCAGGAACTAACATCCGATACACAAAAATATTGCAATATTGCCTCTAAACGTAATGCACAGCAGCATAATTTACTTTCTTTATTTTTCTGAAGGCTACCAAAACTTACTAACAGCTATATAACTAATAAAACATGGCATTCACTTTCTAATATAGGAACAAGAAAGTAATGCTACTAAGCATTATGGTGAACTGGGTCATAGTCACATAACATATTATCTGAAAAAGCTGAGTGGTGTTGCAATTACTGAATAATCTGGAAGTAAAAGTACGTTGAGGGTTTTTTTTTTTTTTAACCTATTTTTCATAAAACAAAAAGCTTTGCAGGAAAAAAAAATCTAATGATATCATTATCAGCATATAATCAGAATATAAGTCAAATAATAAAAAGTGGAGAAAAAGGGTGGGGAAAAGAAGTGATATTTATAGATTGTTCATTATTTTTATTGACGTGTTGTATCTTTGACATAGTTTGGTTTATTTAATTCTCAGAGAAATTGGATTAATATCCTTATTTTACTGATGAAAAAACCGAGGTTTGGAATGTTTAAGAACTTTGGAAAGTAGTAAATTAAATGAGTGCAATACAGATGCCATTCTGTTTGACTCCAACTCAGCAAATACTTCTTTCCCTTAAACTATACTGTCTATGAATGAGCAAGGTTGATTTCCCTGAAAAGGAGATTGTGAGATGAGATTTGGCATGTAAAATGTTTACTAGTGTCATTAAATCAATACCTGTGGAAAGGAGAGGACAGAGTAGGAGTGGGCAGAGGGAGAAGTCAAGCTGAAACATAGGAGATGAGGTGGCTTATTAGTGTTATTATTATCAGTCTTAATAGTGTTATTCTGAGTTTAGGTAAGAAGGCCGTAACTTTGTACTCTCACATGGCTCAATGGCTGGATGAGGCCACCAAGAAAGGGGCATGACCTTAGATGAGGTGTTCCTCTGTAGATGGAGCTGTCCCTGAAGGAGCTGACAGTTGGAGGCTATTCACTCAACACACTTGCAGAACCTGAGGCATTCCTCACTGAAGGTCACCTGTATACCACATCACAGTGTCCACCATAGGGTGTTATAAATTATACTTTTCTAAATACCAAGGGTACAGTGACTCTGAGTATTCCTTCCATTTTCTTTTGATGTTTCCTGCATCATTCAATTTTCTGCCCATAGAATCTCTCAATATTGCAATTTGAGGCTTAAAATTTTTCCTCAATTCTTTCAGCTTGAGAAATGTTAAGTGTGTTCTTCCCTTTTGGTTTTCTAACTCCATCTTCGCCCATTTCATTATAGTAATTGGCTTTGTCTGCTTGAGCTGCTCTTTGAAATCTTCTGTTCAGCTCTTTTATCTTGTCATTTCTTCCATTTGCTTTAGCCACTCTCCATTCAAGGGCAAGTTTCAGAGTCTCTTCTTTCATCCATTTTGGTCTTTTCTTGTCTTTTTAATGACCTCTTTCTTTCTTCATGGATGATGTTCTTGATGTCATCCCACAATACCTCTGGTTTTTGGTCATTGGTGTTCAATGCATCAAATCTATTCTTTATATGGTCTCTAAATTCAGGAGGGATGTAATCAAGGTCATGTTTTGGTTCTTGTGGCCTTGTTTAAATTGTCTTCAACTTGAACTTGAACTTGCATATGAGCAGTTGATGGTCTGTTCCACAATAAGTTCCAGGCCTTGTTTTGGGTGATGATATTAAGCTTCTCCATCACCTCTTGTCACATATGTAGTTGATCTGATTCCTGTGTACTCCATCTGGTGAAGTCCACGTGTATAACCATCATTTATGTTGTTGAAAAAGTATTTGCAATGAGTAAGTCATTCATTGGTCTTGCAAATTCTATCATGTGATCTCCAGCATTATTTCTATCACTGAGGTCATATTTTCCAACTACTGGTGACTCTTCTTATTTTCCAACTTTTGCATTCCATTCATCAATACCTCATGATAATTAATACCTCTTGATTGCATATTCAGTCAAATTCAGACTCCAGAAGATGGTTGTTGTTGTTTGTTGTTATGTGCCGTCGAGTCAAACCCGACTCATAGCGAACCCTCCTTGGGTTTCCGAGGCAGTATCACTACGGAAGTAGGATTGCCCAACCTTCCTTCTGAGGAGTGGCTGGTGGGTTTGAACCGCCAGCCGTCTGGTTAGCAGGCAAGTGTCTTAGCCACTATGCTACCAAAGCTCCCCTGATGGTAGATATCTTAAATTTCCTCATCTTTGGCTTTGATGGTTGATCCACAGATTTGAATAATAGTAGTATTAACTGTAGGTGTATGGGTATTATCCTATCATTGATGGCACTGTACTTCCAGATAGATCTCAAAACAGTCTTTGTGACAATGAATGCTACACCATTCCTTTTCAATTTGTCATTCCCAGCATAGTAGATCACATGGTTGTCTGATTCACAATGGCCAAAACCAGTCCATTTCAGCTCATTAATGCCTAGAATATCAAAGTTCATCCATTTCACAAGATGGCATGTGACCAAAAACTAATGGTATTGAAGTCAAATCTGCACTGAAAAAATTGATGAAGAACCAGGCTCCAGGAATCAACAGAATACCCATTGAGATATTTCAACAAACAGATGGCCCATTGGAGGCACTCACTCAGCTATGCCAAGAGATTTAGAAGACCGCTATCTGACCAACTGACTGGAACAGATCTATATTTGTACTCATTCCAAAGAAAGGTGATCTCACAGAATGTGGAAATTATCAAACAATATCATTAATATCTCATGCAAATAAGATCTTACTGAAGATAATACAAAAAACGATTGCAGCAGTATTTTGATAGAGAGCTTCCAGAAATGCAAGGTGGAATCAGAAGAGGACGTAGAATGAGGGATATCATAGCTGATATTAGATAGATCTTGGCTCAAAGCAAAGAATACCAGAATGATGTTTATTTATGTTTTATTGGCTATGCAAAAATATTTGATAACATGGTTCGTAACAGATTATGGATAAGATTGAGAAGAATGGGAATTCCAGAATACTTGATTGTACTCATGAGGAAGCTGTACATAGATCAAGAGGCTGTCATTTGAACAGAACAAGGGAACAATGCATGAATGTGTTGAACTTCTTGCATGAACAATGCAAGAAGTGAATGTGTCAGGGTTGTACCCTTTCAACACACTTATTCAATTTGTGTGCTGAACAAATAAACTGAGAAGTTGGATTATATGAAGAAGAATGGGGCATCAGGATTGGAGGAAGGCTCATTAATAACCTGCCATACACAGATGACACAGCTTTGCTTGCTGGAAGTGAGGATGTCTTCAAGCACTTACTGATAAAGATTAAAGACTACAGGTCTGCATTACATCTCAATACAAAGAAAACAAAAATCCTCACAAATGGTCCAATAAACAGTTTCATGATGGATGGAGAAAAGATTGAAGTTGTCAAGGACTTCATATTACTTGGTTCTACAATCAACACCAATGGAAACAGCAGTCAAGATATCAGACAACGTACGGCATTGGGCAGATCTGCTGCAAAAGAGCTCTTTCAAGTGATGAAGAGCAAAGATGTCTCCTTGAAGACTAAGCTGTCCTTAACCCAAGTCATAGTATTTATAATTGCTTGTTATGCATGTGAGAGCTGGACAATTAGTAAGGAAGTCCAAAGAAAAGTTGATGCTTTTGAGTTGTGGTGTTGGAGAAGAATGCTAAGAGTACCATGGACTGCTAAAAGGACTAAAAAGTCTGTCCTGGAAGAAGGGCAGCCAGAATGCTCCTTGGAGGCAAGAATGGCCAGTCTTTGTCTCACCTTCTTTGGTCATATTGTCAGAAGGAACCATTCCCTGGAGAAGGATATCATGTATGGTAAAGTGGAGAGTCAATGAAAAAGGGCAAGGCCATCAATGAGATGGATAGACATAATGGCTGCAATGATGGACTCAGGTATAACAAAGATAGTGAAGCTGGCAAAAGACTGGACATTGTTTTGTTCTGCTATACATAAGGTTGCTATGAGTCGGAGACAGCTCGATGACACCTAACAACAACAACAACAACAAAATACCAAGGAGGCTAAGGGGTTTCTAAAAAAAAAAAAAAAAAAAAAAGGTTATTTTAAGCAAATGGGCAAGAAACAACATTTTTTTCCATCTATGAAATATTACAAGTAGCTTCTTTACCTGTTATAAGCTGAAGTTGCAAAGCGGTTGATATGCTGCAAGAAAGAGGGAAAAGTATTTGTTGTCTTATCACAAGTAGATAGTTTAAGACAGGGTGGGTAAATGCATCTTTTAAGGCAAACTGGAAAGCTATTTCACCAAGAAAAGTGACCTAAGAATGAGACTACAAGGTATCTAACTATGGCCAGTGAATGTAGAAGTATTGTAAAGAGATTATATGATGGTGCTGTTGTGTGCCGTGGAGTCAGACCCAACTCATAGCGACCCTTCCTTGGGTTTCCCAGGCAGTATCACTACGGAAGTAGATTGCCTCATCTTCCTTCCGAGGAGTGACTGGTGGGTTTGAACCGCCAGCCTTCTGTTTAGCAGTCAAATGCCTTCGGCACTATGCTACCAGAGCTCCTGAGATTATACGATAGATAACTAAAAGCACTT
>NW_006921987.1:1267743-1268276 GCF_000298275.1 Orycteropus afer afer
TGGAGAACCATCAAGATGAAAAGAAATAACAAAGGTTGATAATAATAACCAAAGAAATATTTCTTAGATAGACACAAATGACAGTTTGGAAAGGACATTAAGAAACAATACGGGAATCATTTTGTCTTGTCTTTATTAACTTCCAGTGAAAATCACCTCAACTAGATCTTAGAGGATGGGTGCCCAAGGCAGATAATGTCTGGCACATGGTAGACTTTCAGTAAATACTAATGGAAAATAAATGAATTCAGTTGGGGCATCATAAAAAATGTGTTAAGTGTACTATATTGCAATAATGCAAAATTATTAAAATAAACAAAACATACTGCCATCGAGTCAATTCTGACTCAGAGCAACTCTATATGACAATAGAATTGCCCCATAAATTTTCCAAGCCTGCAAATTCTTACAGAAGCGGACTGCATCATTTTTCTGCTTCAAAGCGTCTGGTGGGTTCAAACTGCTAACCTTTTGGTTAGCAGCCTAATACTTTAACCACTGTTACCACTGTTCCACCAGAGCTCCTTGCAAAA
>NW_006921987.1:1268601-1278908 GCF_000298275.1 Orycteropus afer afer
AAATCAGAGTCAAATATTTCTGGTTACTTTTAAGTAAAAACCAATAGAAGTACTATCTTTGGTCAAATAAAAATAAATTTCTCTATACATTTTTATTTTATTATCTTAAGTGAATTAGGCTTTCCTCCAGTACTTCCTGAATTTTAACCTCAACTCTATATGCTATTACCTTTGTGGCCTTAATAACTTACTTACCATCTCTGAGTCTTGGCTTTCCCATTCGTTAAGAAAGTATGATAATAGCTGTAGATTAGAGTGTTAAGTGAGATAATGTATGAGGTTGAATATAGTTTTGCATATTTAATATAGAGTCACATTTTTTCTTCTGGGATATGCCTATTTTTTACTTTTGCCAGTTTTCAACTGGGAAATTGATCCCATCTCTAAGGCTCCAATTGAATTATTTGGTAAATTATTCCCTTGCTTACTTTCCTCTTTTCTATCATGTCCAGTGTTAGACTGACTGAGGTGGCAGGCCTGTATGGCTCTGATGAAGAAAGAAGAAGGGAATGTCATATTTTCTCTCTCTCTCTCTCTCTCTCTCTCTCGCTCTCTCTCTCTATATATACATACATACACACACACATACATACACACACATACACTCATATATATGATATATATACTCATTATTGAACAAAGAGAAACAAAGGAGTTGTAGGTTCCATAACATGGTAAAGAATTGGAAAACGGATAGAAAGACCTTTACTGGTATCCAAAAGAAAAGCATATGCCCTCCCATCCTGGGAGAAATGCAGCCAGAATGCTCCTTGGAAGCGAGAATGGCCAGACTTCATCTCACCTGTTTCGGTATGTCAGAAAGGACAATTCACTGGAGAAGGATATCATCCTTGGTAAAGTACAGGACCAGCAAAAACGTGGAAGATCCTCAACAAGATGGACTGACACATGGCTGCAACAATAGGCTCAAGTATAGCAAGGACTGTGAAGACGGTGCTGGACCAAGCAGTATTTCAGTTGCTGGACCAGTCACTATGAGCCAGAGCACAATAAAAGGAGAGGAAAAGCCTGGCACCAGGACTCTAATAAGCTGCAAGGATATCATTTGAATTTAGATGTGATGTAGTTGTTATTATGTACCTTTGAGTCAGTCCATTCTGACCCCTAGTGATCCTATGTACAACAGAACAAAATACTTCCCAGTTCTATGCCATATTCACAATCTTTGTTATGCTTGAGCCCATCACCGCAGCCACTGTGTGAATCCATCTTGTTGAGGGTTTTTGCCTTTTTTTTGACTGACCCTCTAAGTTACCAAGCATAATATCCTTCTCCAGGGACCAGTCCCTTCTGACAGCATGATTGATATTATATATATGTTATGTGGATGTCCATTTAAGGGAATGTGAAATGCAATGAGTTATTTTGAAGTCTTGTCAATATCCTAAAAATAGGAAGCTATAGAAAGATAAAAGGAATCTGCATCATATAATTCTGTTTTCAATTGTTAGTTCAGTGGTAGCAATTATAGTTTGTGTGAAAATCACAGAGAAAATTATTTTTTCCATTCAATTATATGTACAAATTTTGTTTCATGATATTAGTTGCAATCCCCTCAAGTAATATCACTCTTCTCACTTTCATCCTGGGTTCCCTGTTTCCATTCATCCTTCTTTCCTGCCCCTTCCTCCTTCTGAGCTGTGTTTTTGGCCAAAAACTATCCTTTTGGTCTCTGTGGTTGATAGCAGTGAGAAGTACATTTGTCACTTGTTGTTGTTGTTATGTGCCATCGAGTCGGACCCTACTAATAGCGACCCCTCCTTGGGTTTCCGAGGCAGTATCACTACAGAAGTAGATTGCCCCATCTTCCTTCCGAGGAGTGGCTGGTGGGTTTGAACTGCCAGCCTTCTGGTTAGCAGTCAAGTGCCTTAGCCACTATGCTGTTGTATATTATTCATATATTATTCACTTTACAGGTCTGTTTGGCTGAAAATCTGTTGGAGTGGGTTCAATTCCAGACTGACTTGAAGGGTGTCAAAGGCCAGAGTCTCTGGATTTCCACTAGTTTCTATAAGACCAGTAAGTCTTTTTTTTTTTTTTTTTTTTAGGTACTGTGTTCTTTATTGATGTATATGACAAGGTTGGGCTCTCTAAGCCCCTCCCCTTCTTCAGGGGGTCTGGGTGGAAACTGTAGATGATGGGAGATTCTCAATGTGTTGGGGGATGGATTCTCAATGTGTTGGGCGATGGAGTTGGGGCAAGGATTCCTCAGCAGCCAAGGGTCTCTCTCTTCATCTAGTGCTAATGTTGGGGTTGGTGGTCCAGGGAGCTCTTATTCCTTGGAGGCTATGTGTACCATAAGGTCCACTACCTGTTGTTGCAGTCAAATTAATTATCATACCAGGAATGAGCTTAACAAAGTGGTGGTTGAGGGCAATGCCAGCCCCAGTATCAAAGGCAGAAGAGTGGGTGTCACTGTTAGTCACAGGAGACACCTTGGTCTTCAGTATAGTCCAGGATGCCCTTTAGGAGGTGCTCCAATGCCTGCTTCACCACCTTCTTGATTATCATATTTGGTGGCTTTCTCTAGATGACAAGTCAGGTCCACAACTGACACACTGGTGGTGGGGACACAGAAGGCCAGGCCAGTGAGCTTCCCATTCAGCTCAGAGATAACCTTGCCCACAGCCTTGGTGGCACCTGTAGATGCAGGGATGGTGTTCTGGAAAGCCCTATGGCTATAACACTAGTTTCCCAGAGGGGCCATCCACAGTCTTCTGTGTGGCAGTGATGGCATGGACCTTGGTTATAAGTCCTTCCATGATGCCTAAGTGGTCATGGATGACATTGGCCAGGGAGGCCAAGCAGTTGGTGCTAAGGAGGCATTGCTGTCAATCTTGATGGAGCTGTCATACTTCAGCATCAGCAGAAAGGACAGAGATGATTACCCTTTTGGCACTGCCCTTCAAGTGAGCCCCAGCCTTTTCCATTGTTATAAAGATACCGGTGAACTCTATGACATACTCAACTCCAGCATCACCCCACTTGATGTTGGTGGGATCTTGCTCCTGGAAGATAGTGATGGGCTTCCCATTGATGTCAAGCTTCCCATTCTTAGCTTTGATGGTACCACGGAACTTTCCATGGGTGGAATCATACTGGAAAGTGTAGATCACGTGGTTGAGATAAATGAAGGGGTCATAGATGGTGACAAGATCCACTTTGCCAGAGTTAAAAGCAGCCCTGGTGACCACACACCCAATAAGACCAAATCCCTTTACTGTGACCTTCACCAGCATATCTCAGGGAAACACCGGGGAGTGCACAAGAAAGTGCAGCTGTCTGTTGATTGGGGAGGAACCAAGTTTGGACTTTGTATGATTTTAAATTTTGTTCTTTGTATATGTATTTTTTTCTCTCTCTGGCCAGGATCTACTATTATCATCTTGATCAGAGTGGGGAATAATTGTAGCTGGACACCATGTAGATCTTCTGGTATCAGGGTAGTGAAAGTTGTGGTTTGCGTGGTCCATTAGTTCTTTAGACTAGTTGTTTCCTGGGGTATTTTATTTTCATCACTCTCTTTTGCTCTGGACAAGGAGAGACCAATAGTTGTATCTTAGAAGGCCACGCATAAGCTTTTAAAGACCCCATTGGCTATTCGCCGAACTAGAGTGTGGAACATTGTATTTCTGATATATATTATCAGAGTACACTTTTATTTAATGACTTTCCCTTATACACAGTATTATTATAAAGAAGCTGTATAAAGTAATATCATATTTTGCTATTTCCTTGCTGTTTATATTTTGTCACTCTTCTCAGTTTGAATACTCATGTGGACGTGTATGTTTTACTTCCCTTGGTTAATACATTAATGTTAAGATAGTTAAGACATTAGGGGTTTAAAATAGCAATTTAACATTTATTCCTTTGTATATACACTATATTAAGTATGGCTAATTCTCTACTAAATTACTTCAAATTAAGTATAAATAATAATATAATTTATACAAAATATATAATTTGGGTATTAAGGAAGTATTGTTCATTTAAATCTTAATCTGATTGTCAAATGGTATAGATACTTGTGGTACTTATTTCAATATACTCTCTTATTACAAAAGAAGGACTGTAATTCATATTCGAGACATTTTTCAAAAGTTCAGTGATATTTTTAACTTAAAAAATGCAAAGTTTAGTATTCTAAACCATTGTTTTATTTTTTTTATCAAATATGCTAAATAGAGAACATATTGCTATCACTGATTTACCCAACTCGGTGCTTAGATTCTGTAATTTAATTCTTCTCAATAAATTTAGAAGGGTTCATAATATATTTATAGTGATTGAAACAATTAAAGTGATGCATGTTTAGTTTATGAATATTCTACAGTATGTAGTAAACTTTTACTTTGTAGCATTTCTCATTTGTAAGGATAAATTTTAGCATTTTCCTATCTTCTTTTTAAGTATACACCTGGAACTCAGTAAACATGAACACATTTTAATCTTCCCTTTGGATATGTGTTGCATATTTTAGATGCAGCAAAGAAGTCTTAAAAAATCTAATGTTGTCCCTGAGTATAATAGCACCTAGAAGGCAACTAAGTTCTTAAAAATTGCAGTAGTCTTTTGTTGTCTAGACTTATTACAAATTTATCAATCTAAAATGCACTTACTGTTACTTAAGTGAATCAATTGTGAAACTAAATTTTGAAAATACCAATAACTTCAAAGAAAACCTACACTAAATGAGCTATAAATGACCATTAAAGAGGGCATTTTTTTCCCCCCAATTACTGTTTATGACATTGTGCTCATATTCCTTGACTTTTTCTGCAAGGAAACTTAGTTGCTTGAAGTCACTTTTTTAAAGATGATATTTTCCCCAGATAATCAGCAAATGTCCTACATTCAATGAACATGAAACCCCTCTCCTCTTTAAAGTTTCACATCATTTCTATGCTGCCAGTGTCTTTCATTTCTATATTTATTATGTGCATAATGAGTTATAATAGCCATTTCGCTTTGTTGCTAGCATTCTTTTTACTTAATGTGAAGTTAATTAAATTATCATTGCAGCTGCTATATTGATGGCAAAATTAAAGTTAACTTGGAAATTTTGTTTAAATAGCTTTTTATCATTAAATACTCAAAATTCTACCCTTTGAGAAAAGTTTTCAATCTAATAATTTGACATTTCTTAAAAACACCAATCAAATTATAGGTTTTTTCCCATCTTGTAATTAACTCCCAAGTGCCTCTTCTTATATAGTATTATCTTCTTAAATGAATGCTGCATCTGGTTAAGTAGCTTGAAGTATTAAACATTTTGGTTTCAGAGGCTAAAAGAAACATTTGATATTTACATATCTGAGAATTACCTAGAGTACCCAATTTCCTATGTTAAATTGAATAAATAAAGACTGTTTAATGTGGCAGCTGTATTCTTTAATTTGACCATATTTCTATAAGATAGATTTCAGAAAGGTGAGGGAGTGTAGCTCAGAATTCAAAAGTGATGCCAGATTCAGTAAAACATTTCTAAAGTGTTGCACATATAAAAAAATACTTTCTGTATTACTGAAGTCTGAAAAAACATTTTGCTTTTGACCTGACCACCTACTGTATTGTTCAAACAGAACAAGGGGACACTATAGTTTAAAATGAGGAAGAAAGTATGTGAAGGTTGTACCCTTGCATACTTATTCAATCTGTATGCTGAGCAAATAATCCGAGAAAGCTCAAAGGTATGAAGAGGAACATGGCATCAGGATTGAAGGAATACTCATTAACAACCTGTGATATGCAGAAGACAACATTGCATGTTGAAAGGATGACTTGAAGCACTTAACTGATGAAGATTGAAGATTGCAGTTTGTGGTACAGATTATACCTCAATGTAAAGAAAACAAAAATCCTCATGACTGGACCAATAAGCAGCATCATGATAAATGGAGAAGAGATTGATGTTGTTAACGACTTCATATTACTTGGTTCTACAATCAATACCAATGGAAACAGCAGTCAAGACATTAGATGAAGTATTGCGTTGGGTAAATCTGATACAAAGTACCTCTTTCAAGTGCTGAAGAGCAAAGATGTCTCCTTGAAGACTAAGGTGCGCCTAACCCAAGCCATGGTATTTTCAATCATGTCATATGCATGTGAAAGCTGGACAACAAACAAGGGAGACCAAGAAGAGTTAATGCTTTTGAGTTGTGATGTTGGTGAAGAATACTGAAAGTAGCATGGACTTCTAAAAGATCTAACAAATCTGTCCTGGAGGAAGTACAGCCAGAGTGCTCCTTGGAAGTGAGAATGGCCAGCCTTCATTTCACCTACTTTGGTCAGGTTGTGGGAAGGGACCACTTCCTGGAGAAGGATATCATGCTTGGTAAAATTGAGGGTCAACTAAGAAGGGGAAGGCCCTCAATGAGATGGATTGATACGGTGGCTGCAACGATGGGCTCAGGTATAGCAAGGATGGTGAGGCTGGCCCAGGAATAGGAAGTGTTTCATTCTGCTGTACATAGGGTCAGTTATGAGTCAGAGCCAATTTGACAGCACCTAACAACACCAACAACACCTACTATATCAAGTCAGAGAAACTTTCAGAACCAAATGATATTAATATACCATCAAGTCTTCTCTCTGTATTATGTGTGTAGGCACATGTGTTCCAAAAGGAAAGAAACCCAACTGAACTAATGGAGTATTTATTTCATTAAATTGAATTTCCTCTCTATATTTTCTAGACCTCTTCCTTCTGTCATTCCTTCCTCCTCCTTTCTCCCGCATATCCATTTTGCTCACAATAATAATTCAGAATTTTCTTTAGGTTTCTTTTTCATCTATAAAGTGTTCACTGTCCCTATTGGGGTCAAATGTCCTCTTCTTTCTCCTGTAGCAATGTGGGTTTAGCCTTATCAGAATATTATCATTCCAAATTGAATTTTATTGAATTTGTTGAAGTTTATTGGTGGTTTATCTTTATCCTTGCTTAACTCTGAGTAACTTGAAGGCAGAAGCAGTATCTTTTTCATGAATAAGTAGTAATACTGGAACATTTTAAAAGCTCTATAAATATCTCTGAAGTAAATGAATGATGCTGGTGTATGAGAAAGTACAGCTTATGTTCAAAACTGTTGATTCTCCTGGAAGTCTTAAACAATTTCAAATACTGTTCTGGAAAGGTCTGGTATACAAAGAGCATTTTATTTTATTATTATTTTTTAAGTTCTTTTTAGGATTTTTGGCATCATGTGACATATCTGAATTAGTGAACTGGGAAAAATCACATAGATATGTATATGCCTGGGCTTTGGTATGTCAACTTTATAAAATATTTCCATTTTTACGATTTTGGTCCAAGTCCAAGGAGTTTTTGATGTAAAATCAACTATAGCATCATCACTTTTTTATGATTAATTTTGCTTCATGATATAGTTTAAGAGCAGGCCAAATAGTTTAATTTGCTAATTTTTATAAACTAGATGAAAAAGCTATATAGCATAAATTTTAAAGATAAATAAGTAGGCCAATATGTTAAAGACCATAGAGCTATGAACCAAATGTCCGCTGCCCTCAAGTCAATTCCAACTCATAGTGACCCTATAGGACAAAGAATGACTTCACTGTTCTTGTCAAGTATGGCAATCATTTCAATCAGTGATATTTAATTTGAATAGCAGTTTCTCCTTGTTAGAGAAAACATTTGCGTGCTTGCTTTGCTGATATTCAATTTTTTTTTAGTTTGATTTAAAATAATTTGTTGTTGTTGTTGTTGTTATGTGCCGTTGAGTTGAGCCTGACTCATAGAGACCCCTCCTTGGGTTTCTGAGGCAGTAGCACTATGGAAGTAGATTGCCCAACCTTCCTTCCAAGGAGTGGCTGGTGAGTTTGAACTGCCAGCTTAGTGAATATTTAGTGATAATTTAGTATTATTTTGGCACTCTTTCTAGATAGTGAGGATTTCACAGCCCACATTTATTACAAATAAACAATTTTAAACTCTTATCTTTACCATGGGAATATTTGTCATATCCTGACATTATTTTAGTTTATATAGTTTAAATAATACATTTATTTCCAGATGTATCAGTTTTTTATTTTTAGAAAAATAGTACATAATGATAATGGTGTAAGCTTTAGAGTATATGAAATTATTTGATAGATTTTGTAGTAGGTTTTGTAGTTTTTTATTTTCAGAAAAATAGCACATGATGATAATTGTGTAAGCTTTAGAATATATGGAAATATTTCATAGGTTTTGACAAAGAATAACCTAATAAGTACTCCCAGGAAAGTTCTTATTGAATTCTCTCACACTCTGTGCACATTCCAGATAGTTTCTTTTCTTATTCACACTACTTAAAAAATATATTACTTTCCTTCCTAATCACTAAGTCCTGATGAAGTTTACTACACACAACATAATCAGATGCTTAGCAAGTATGAACTATGTTGTTGTTAGGTGCCATCAAGTCGTTTCCAACTCATAGCGGCCCCATGCACAACAGAACGAAACACTGCCTGATCCCACGCCAGCTCCATGATCCCTGCTATATTGAGCCCATCATCACAACCACCGTGTCAATCCATCTAGTTGAAGGCCTTCCTCTCTTTCGTTGACCCTCCACCCTACCAAGCATGACATCCTTCTCCAGTGAATGGTCCCTTCTGACAACATGACTAAAGTAGGTGAGACGAAGCCTGGCCATTCTTGCTTCCAAGGAGCATTCCGGCTGCACTTCCTCCAGGACAGATCTGTTAGTTCTTTTAGCAGTCCATGGTACTTTCAGCATTCTTCGCCAGCACCACAACTCAAAAGCATCAACTCTTCTTTGGTCTTCCTTATTCATTGTCCAGCCCTCACATGCATATGAGGTGATTGGAAATATCATGGCTTGTGTCAGGCGCACCTTAGTCCTCAAGGAGATATCCTTGCTCCTCAGCACTTGAAACAGTTCCTTCACAGCTGACCTGCCCAGTGCTATACATTGTCTAATATCCTGACTGCTGCTTCCATTGGCATTGATTGTAGAACCAAGCAACATGAATTCTTCAACAACCTCAATCTTCTCTCCGTTTATTGTGATGCTGCTCATTGGTCCAGGTGTGAGGATCTTTGTTTTCTTTATATTGAGATGTAATCCATAATGTAGACTGTATTCTTCAAACTTCATCAGTAAGTGCCTCAAGTCATCCTCACTTTCAGCAAGCAAAGTTGTATCAACCGTGTATTTCAGGTTGTTAATGATTCTTCCTCCAATCCTGATGCCATGCTTTTCTTCATATAGTCCAGCTTCTCTGATTATTTGCTCAGCATATAGATTGAATAAGTGTGGGGAAAGGATACAACCCTGATGCACTCCCTTCTTGATTTTAAATCATGTACTGTCCCTTTGCTCCGTTTGAACGACAACCTCCTGGTCAAGGTACAGGTTCCCCATGAGTACAATCAAGTGTTTGGGAATTCCCATTCTTCTCAAGGTGCCTTTTTATAGTCAATAAAACACAAGTAAACATCTTTCTGTTATTCTTTGCCTTGAGCTAAGATCCATCTGACATCAGCTATGATATCCCTTGTTCCACATACTCTTCTGAATCCAGCTTGCACCTCTGGAAGTTCTCTGTCAATATACTGCTGCAAATGTTTTTGAATTATCTTCAGTAAGATCTTACTTGCCTACAATATTAATGATATTGTTCTATAATTTCCACATTCTGTGGGATCACCCTTCTTTGGAATGGGTATAAATATGGATCTCTTCTAGTCAGTTGGCCAGGTAGCTGTCTTCCAAATCTCTTGGCATAACCGAGGGAGTGCCTCCAGTGGGGCATGTGTTTGTTGAAATATCTCAATGGGTATTCCTTCAATTCCCAGAGCATTGTTCTTTGCCTATTTTTTTATTGCAGCTTTGACTTTCTTCTTCAGTACCATTGGTTCTAGATCATATGTCACTTCCTGAAATGGATGAAGATCAACCACTTTTTTTTGGTACAGTGACTCTCTTTATTCCTGCCATCTTCGCTTGATGTTTCCTGCATCATTCAATATTTTGCCCATAGAATATCTCAATATTGCACCTCGAGGCTTAAATTTTTTCTTTAGTTCTTTCAGCTTGAGAAATGCTGTGTTCTTTGCCCTTTTGGTTTTTCAAACTCCAGGTCTTTGCACATTTCATTATGGTAATTGGTTTTGTCCACTTGAGTTGCTCTTTGAAAATCTCTTCAGCTCTTTTATCTTGTCATTTCTTCCATTTGCTTTAGCTACTCTCCACTTAAGGGCAAGTTTCAGAGTCTCTTCTGTCATCCATTTTGGTCTTCTCTTCTTTTCT
>NW_006921987.1:1279531-1280089 GCF_000298275.1 Orycteropus afer afer
ATTTGAGTGGTGCCACATCAGCAAATGGAGGTCTCAAAAACTTTACCTTATCCATATGAGTAAGGCTGGGTTTACTCTGATGATGCAGCTCTTTCCCAGCCCTATTTGAGAGACTTCTAACCTAACTGGACTATTCATAAAGTTTCGCAGTAATGAATCAGACAGTATTTCTTTGCTATTCATTAGGTTTTCTCTGGCCAATTCTTTGAGAAGTGGATGACTGCTTCCTTCTTCCTAGTCTGTCTCAATCTGTAGGCTGGGCTGATACCTGTGCACCATGTGCATTCTGTTGGGTTTGAACACCAGTGACTCAGCCTCAAAACTCATATCAGCAGGTCACCACAATAGGACAAATCGACAGACAAGTTTGTCTCCCTGTTGGAAACCTCTCGTACCACCCTTACCTGGGTCCCTACAGCTGACTCCTCCTCTGTCCTCATTCCTGGGCCTTTTAATCACCTTTCTCTCACTCTCCCACCCTGGTGCTTTGGGCGTACCTGGGTTCCCTCTCCTCACCTGGATCCCTGAGGCTGATATAATATAGTATAAACTATATTA
>NW_006921987.1:1280444-1281986 GCF_000298275.1 Orycteropus afer afer
TTAGAGATAAAATTTTAAAATGGATAAATGAATATACCCATGGTAGCGCATTATTGTTGTTGTTGTTAGGTGGCCTCGAGTCTTTGCTGACTCATAGTGAGCCCACACATGGCAGAAAGAAATATCACCAGATTCCGTGCTAGCTCTATGATCCTTGCTATATTTGAGCTCATTGTCGCAGCCAGTATGTCAATCCATTTTGTTGAAGGCCTTCCCCTCTTTCTTCGACCCTTCACCTTACCAAGCATGACATCCTTCTGTAGGGAATGGTGCCCTCTGACAATATGACCAAAGTAGGTGAGAAGAAGTGTGGCCATTCCTGCTTCCCAGGAGCATTTCGGCTGCACTTCCTCCAGTACAGATCTGTTAGTTCTTTTAGCAGTCCATGGTACTTTCAACATTCTTTGCCAGCACCACAACTCAAAAGCATCAACTCTTCTTTGATCTTCCCTATTCATTGTCCAGCTTGTGACATGTGCATGAGGTGATTGGAAATATCATAGCTTGTGTCAGGCGCAGCTTAGTCCTCAAGGAAACATCCTTGTTCCTCTGCACTTGAAACAGTCCCTTCATGGCTGACCTGCCCAGTGCTTCACATTGTCTACTGTCCTGACTGCAGCTTCCACTGGCGTTGACTGTAGACCAAGCAATGTGAATTCTTTGACAACCTTGATCTTTTCTTCATTTATCATGATGCTGCTTATTGGTCCTGTTGTGAGGATTTTTGTTTTCTTGATATTGAGATGTAATCCATATTGCAAACTGTATTATTCAATCTTCATCAGTAAGTGCCCCAAGTCATCCTCACTTTTAGCAAGCAAAGTTGTATCATCAGTGTATCTCAGGTTGCTAATGATTCTTCCTTCAATCCTGATGCCACATTTTCCTTCATATAGTCCAGTTTCTTGGGTTATTTGCTCAGCATATAGATTGAATCCACCAGCCACTCCTTGGAAGGAAGATGGGGCAATCTACTTCTGTAGTAATACTGTCTTGGAAACTCAAGGAGGGGTCTCTATGAGTCAGGTCTGACTTGATGGCACAAAACTACAACAACAACATATAGATTGAATAAGTATGGGGAAAGGATACAACCTTGATGCACTTCCTTCTTGATTTTAAACCATGTAGTGTCCCCTTGTTCCATTCGTCTCTATGAGTCAGCAAAGACTCGAGGGCACCTAACAACAACAACAATAATGCACTACCATGGGTATATTCATTTACCCATTTAAAAATTTTATCTCTAACATAGTTTTATCTCTCTCTATATATTTAATATGTAAAAATATATTAAATATATATTGCTGTTGTTGTTGTTGTTATATGCCGTCGAGTCGGCTCCGACTCATAGCGACCCCTCCTTGGGTTTCTGAGGAGGTATCACTACGGAAGTAGGATTGCCCAACCTTCCTTCTGAGGAGTGGCTGGTATATTAAATATATACTAAAAATACTCCTCGGAAGGAAGGTGGGGCAATCCTACTTCCGTAGTGATACTGCCTCGGAAACCCAAGGAGGGGTCGCTATGAGTCGGGGCCGA
>NW_006921987.1:1282541-1297375 GCF_000298275.1 Orycteropus afer afer
TTGGCCAGGTAGCTGTCTTCCAAATCTCTTGGCATAACCAAGTGAGTGCCTCCAGTGTGGCATCCATCTGTTGAAATATCTCAATGGGTATTCTGTCAATTCCTGAAGCCTTGTTCTTCACCAATTCCTTCATTGCAGTTTTGACTTCCTCCTTCAATATCATTGGTTCTAGATCATATGCTACCTCCTGAAATGGTAGTGCATTAGAACACCATATATCCTCCACTGAATATAAACAAATGAACTCATATTAAATGAACCCATTTCAATTACATATTGAGTGAGATTAATGGAAAAGTTTTAATTTAATCTTTTAATTGAAAAGATTAGGTTCAACTTTCTTGAAATTGTTGATGATGCAATAAAAAATGAGGTATGGCTGTATGAGGAGGAAAAAAAAAAAAAAAACCTCACTGCTGGTGAGTAGATTCAAATGACAGCGACCCCTCCTTGGGCTTCCAAGGTGGGATCTCTATGGAAGTAGATTGCTCAGCCTTCCTTCTGAGGAGTGGCTGGTGGGTTTGAACCATCAGCCTTCTCATTAGCAGTCAAATCCCTTAGGCACTACACCACCAGAGCTCCCATTTGAGGAGAAGAGATAAAATTATCATGATTGTTTTTTCCATTTAAAAATTTTTTTTATCAAAGAAACTCAAGAAATCAACTGAAAGCAATGAATCAGTGGAAAACATTATAAAATATATAAACACAAAATAATTATAAAATTTCCTCACTCTCCTATGGAAATAATTGTTGTTGTTAGGTGCAGGTGAATCAGTTTCCACTTATAGCAACCTTATGTACCACAGACTGAAACACTGCCTAGTCCTGTTCCATTTTCATAATTGTTGCTTTGCTTGAGCCCATTGTCATAGCTACTGTGTCAATCCATCTTGTTTAGGGTGTTACCAAGCATGATATCCTTCTCCAGGGACTGATCCCTTCATGATCAAAGTATGAAAGACAAAGTCTTGTCATTTTTGCTTCTATGGAACATTCTGGCTGTACTTCTTCCAAGATATATTTGTTCATTCTTCTGTCAGTGCATGGTACATTCAATATTTGTCACCAACACTACAATTCAAATGCTTCAATTCTTCTGTCTTCCTTATTCATTGGCCAGCTCTCACATACATATGAGGTGATTGAAAATACCATGCCTTGGATCAGGTGCATGTTAGTCTTCAAAGTGACATCTTTGCTCTTAAACACTTTAAAGAGGTCTTTTACAGCAGATTTGTCCAATGCAATATGTCATTTGATTTCTTGACCACTGCTTCAATGGGTGTAGATTGTGGATCCAAGTAAGATGTACCTTGACAACTTCAATCTTCTCTTCATTTATCATAATGTTCATTATTGGTCTAGTTGTGAAGATTTTTGTTTTCTTGTGTTGAAATGTAGTTGATATTGAAGGCTCTAGTCTATGATATTAATGAGTTAAGTACCTCAAGTCATCTTCACTTTCAGCAAGCAAGGCTATGTCATCTGCATATCACAGATTGTTAATGTATCTTCCTCTAGTTCTGATGCCTCATTCTTCATATATTCTAGCTTCTCGGATTATTTGCTAAGCATACAGTTTGGATAAGTATGGTGAAAGAATGCAGCCCTGACACACACCTTTTCTGATTTTAAACAATACAGTATCTCCTTATTCTGTGTGAATGATTGCTTCTTGGTCTATGTACAAGTTCCTCATGAGGACAATGGAGTGCTCTGGAATTCCTTTTCTTCTCAATGTTATATATAATTTGTTATGATCCATTTTGTCAAATGACTTTGCACAGTCAATAAGATACAGGTAAACATCTTTGTGATATTCTTTGTTTTTAGCCAAGATCCATTTGACATTAGCAATGATATCCTTCATCCCACACCCTCTTCTGAATCCAGCTAGAACTTCTGGCAGTTCTTTGTCATACTGCTGCAACCATTTTTAAAATTATCTTCAGCAAAATTTTACTTACTTGTGATATTTATGATATTGTTGCATAATTTCCTCATTCTGTCAGATCACCTTGCTTTGGAATGAGCATACATATAGATCTCTTCCAATCAATTGGCCCAGTACTTGTCTTCCAAATTTCTCAGCATAAACAAGTGAGTGCCTCCAGCACTGCATGCTTTTGTTGAAACAAACATCTCAATGGGCGTTCTGTCAATTCCTGGATACTTGTTTTCCACCAATTTCTTCAGTGCAAGTTGGACTTCTGCCTTCAATACCACTGCTGTGATCATATTATACCTCCTGAAATGGTTGAATGTCGACCAATTCTTTTTGATAAATGACTGTGTATTCCTTCCATCTTCTTTCATTTATTTATTTCTTTATTAAATTGTGCTCTGGGTGCAAATTTACATAGCAGATTTGTTTAACATTCAATAGTTCATGCACATATGATTTCATGGCCCTGATTACAATCCCCAACCACAAAAAAATCTCCCTCTCCTACCTGTGACTACCCTTGCCTGTACCCTTCTTATCTATGAAGTCTGTTCAGCTTTCCCTCTATGTGAATGCTGCCCATATAATGTCTCATGGCTGATTGATCTAGGGGGTGAATCTCACTACAGTAGGTGTGTGCAACTCCCAGGGGTAGGCGTTGCATGTAGATCTTTCAACTATTGGGCTGAGAGACAGTCCACAAGAGTGAGTCCATTTTGAAGCTCTAAGGATAACCCAGGGGCATAGTCTTGAGGGTTCCACCAGTCTCTATCTGACCAGTAATTCTGCCCATCTTTGTGTTTTGAATTTTGTTCCATATTTTTCCTCCTCCTTTACCCAGGATCTCCAATTCTGATCTCTTTCTGAGTGGTTGGTATTGGTTTCTGCTCAGATATCAGAATCAGATCTTAGTCTTATTGGTTGTCCATTGAGGTGACATTTCGTTTTTCCCAAGCTGCTCCCAAGATTCTTTTTCATCTTTGGTTTTGGAGACTTTGATTATGATATACTTGGTGACTTTCTCTTGGGATCTATCCTATATGGGGTTCATTGAGCCTCTTGGACAAATACCTTTCCTTCCCTCATGATATGGGGGGAATTTTTGGTTAACAAGTCTTCCACAATTTTCTCAGTTTTTTTCCCCCCTCCTCTTGTTCTGGTACTCCAATCAGGCATATGTTGTTTCTTTTCATGTCATTCCATGTAACTCTTAGGTTCTCTTTATTTCTCTTAAATCTTTGTTCTGATTTTTCATCATACAGGTTGGCATCAAGAGATTTGTCTTCTAGTTGGGAAATGTGTTCTTCAGCCAGTTCTAGTCTACTCTTTTGTCCTTATACTGTTTTATCTATCTCTGTGATTTTAGTGTTCATTATCTGGTTTCTAATTGTTTTTGTATGTGTCCTAACTGTGTATTTAGCTGTATTCATTTTGTTCTTCAATGATTTTCCTGAATTCTTCCAGGGTATTGTCTGTCTCTGTCATCTTGTTGCTTCTGTTTAAGGTTTCCCTGAACTTTTGGAGTATATATATATATATATATATATATATATTCTGAATTCTTTATCAAAGAGAGTTCCATTGCTTGTTTTTCCTTGGGGACATATCTTAATGCTCTAGCATTGGCACTTGTTTCTATTATCGTGTCCTGTTTTATAGTTTGATTTGACGTTACCTGTGTTTTCCTAGACATTTTGAAGTTATGTTTATTTGTTAGTTATGTAGTGATTTGTTTCACTCTGGTTTTATGTTTTACTTTGTTTTACTATGTCTGGAAGTGTGGAGCAGGTGTACTTCTTTGGTTATTAACTCAGCTGTACCAGATCACTCTCCAGCTTTCTCTATGCTGGTGGAATCACTAGTGGGGATGTAGGTGCAGGTGTCTGTTTATCATGAAAAGGATTTGGAATTGGGATGAACAGGTGTTGTCCACCATCTGTCACTGATTCTGTGGTGTAGGAGCTATTGGTGTTACCTGTCTGTTGAGTGAGGTGTTTAGTGTAGTAGCTCCGGTTGACTAGTGGAGGGTTAATATGTTACTCTTATTGGACAAGGCAGGGTTAAGAGAGAGAGAGAAAGAGAAAGAGAGAGAGAGAACTATAAGGGAACCCTTGGATAGAACGGCAGAGGCTGTTTTCTGTGCTTAGCATGAAATAATTCAGTCAGCGATACCGGCACAGGAAGGACAGCCTCCTTGTTCCCTGACTCTGTTTGCAATGATGATGCCCTGCTGTCAATCAATGCGTGTAGTTCAGACCTGGCAGTTGTCTCAAAGGATACGTGTCTACTCTCTTCTGTGTGGATCCACGAGTCATAAAATCCCAAGTCCAGTCCTAGGTCCACTCTAGGCTAAAAGGGTTGCTAAGATTTGGCCTGAGCCCAGTGCTATATGTTGGCTTTGGGCTCTGTTTACGTGGGGAGGGTTTCTTTTCCCTTTCCCTCACTCCCTTTCAGACTCTGCAGCACCTTAAGCTAAGGGAGGTCCTATTTCGTTTCTCAGTACAATCTTCACCCCCATTCAATGCCCCAACTCATGTTGAAAAACTCCAGGTGTGGCTATTCTGAGTCTTTAACGCCTCTGGGTTCCATGTTGTGATTTTTTTTTTTTCTTTTTCTTCCTCCTCCTCAACCTCTTTTGTATTTCTAATGATTCCTCTTCATCTCTGCCAGCTAAATAGATTTATTTATTTTTCCCAGTCACTTCACCTGCTCCTTTTCGCTGCCGTCACTGGATCTACTTTATCTTCTCATTAGCTGCTCGTAACTTCAGTATTATTTACATCTGCTTTATCTAGTTACTCCAAATTTCAGTTGATACAGGAACTAAGTGTGTGGACTGTCAGTGTAATACCATCTTCCCAGAATCCTTGCATCTTCTTTTGATGCTTCCTGCATTATTCCATATTTTAGCCATAGAATACTTCAATATTGCAACTTGAGGCTTTAATGTCTTCTTCAGTTCTTTCAGCTTGAGAAATAGCATGTGTGTTTTTCTCTTTTGATTTTCCAATTCCAGGTCTTTACACACTGCATTTTAAAATTTTACTTTGACCCATAATGAAAACTAACTAGTCAACAATTACACTGGGGAAAATTTTCCCCATTTATAATATGAACTAAATTATGAAATGCTCACTGCCATGTATAGACCAATTATAATATACCTGAAAATCTTACTGAGATGAATTAAAGAAGACTTAGATAAATTAATAGGTAATATGTGTGGATGGAGAACTGAAATTTTTAAAGATATTTTAATTTTAATACTTTAATTTTAATATGTAATACAATTTTATTTAAAACCCTGGTAGGATTAGTAAGTTTATAGACTTGACATGATATGTTAAAATGATCTTTAAAAATGAACAAGAAGAGACTTTTATAAACAAAACTTTTGCAAAACATGACAAATGCTAATAATATAAACTAAAAGCTGCAGTGATCAGCATAGTTTGATATTGACCTAGCAGATATTTCTATAAACCAAAACCAAAGGTGTTGTTGTTGAGTTGATTCCAACTTATAGTGTTCTCATCTGTTGAACTGGACCCCAGATGATTTTCAAAGCTGTCACCATTTGGAAGCATACAACTAGGACTTTTTTCAGAGGTGCCTCTGAGTGTATTTGAACCACCAACATTTCAGTTAGCAGCCAATCACAAAGCACTTGCAACACATAGGCTCCTTAACAATAAGAAAGGGAAGTAAAGTAGAGAAATTTAGTCAATTAGTAGTAGTTAATAAGTTGTTGTTGTTGTTGTTTGCCGTCGAGTTGGCCCCGACTCATAGCGACTCCTCCTTGGGTTTCTGAGGCAGTATCACTATGGAAGGAGGATTGCTCAACCTTCCTTTTGAGGAGTGGCTGGTGGGTTTGAACCGCCAGCCTTCTGGTGAGCAGTCAAGTACCTTAGGCACTATGCTACCAGAGTTCCCAGTTAATATATTAATAAGTAGGCAGTAGTTTATTGTAGCATAGTGTCTAAGGCACTTGACTGCTAACCAGATGGCTCGTAGTTCAAACCCATCAGCCACTCCTCGGAAGGAAGATGGGGCAATCTACTTCTGTAGTGATACTGCCTTGGAAACCCAAGGAGGGGTAGCTATGAGTCTGGTCCAACTTGACAGCACATAACAACAACAACAACAGTTTATTGTGGGATAATTGAAAAAAAGAGTAATCATTCCTGTGGTAGAAATACAGTAATATTTGGTATAGTTCATTTATGAAACAGAGAAACTCTAATATATGTAGTTATAGAATAATAATACACTTGGCAAAATTTTATTAATATGAATGAAAATTATTTAATCAATAAAATTGATAATTTCTGTAAACTGACAGTTGCAGAATAGTACCAGTATACACAAATGTATCCTAAATTAAAAATGATATGGATCAATCAGTAATATATGACACATGGACAAAAAAATTGTTATGTATTTCAATGTTACATTGACAAATAACATCTTTTTGTTATGTTTTAGTTTCATTAGTACTAGGAAAAGTGATACTTAGCATAATATTACCAATGTAATATGCTAATATTTCTCTTTGATTTAAAGTCCCCAAATTTCTTATTCATTCTCTATAATCATTTTGATCAAAATACTATGACACTTGGCAAAACTAACTGCTTTTTTATTTGTTCAAAATTGACTTAAGCATACTAAGAGGAAAAATAGTGAATTATTAACAACTTTTCATTTGTATTCTTCACTTGTCTCATTTACATTCAAAATCTTTTTAAATTAAATTATTGGTTGTTAAATTATGACATGATAAATTATTTATGGGAATTAACTCTCACCTATAATGACTAGAATGAATGTCATTTGTTTAGTCAATTAAATTCTAAGTTTAAGTTTTATCTAGTTTTTAAAACTTGTTTTACAGTAAAATTCAATGATTGGAGGTTCCTTTTCCTTTCTTATTGAAATCTGAAACCGAGAAATAAGTAGCGAAACTCTTGACTTGGGGAAAAGTAATTAATATCAGCATGACTGAGAGTAATTAATTACAAGGTCCTATCCAACACTCTTTGATTTTTCTCTAACAAGATAAATAAACAATAATAACAATAATAATTCCTTTTTAGAATTTATCAACTAAAGGAGTAAAGCATCTACTTTATAACTCTCTTCTAAGTTTCTTGCCTTTGGCTCTTTAAGATGTGAGAAAAGTCCTCAGTCTACCTAGGTCCTGCTTCTTCTCCATACTTCCTGAGCTTTAAGGATCCCTGTGCCTCAGGGATTGCTCTGACTGTTGTCTCAGATTAGGTTTGTTTCTGTGGTCTTCCTTGCTTTCCTTTGTTTAATCATGATACAAGCTAACTAAAATCAGTACCTAAATACAATCTTTTAACATGCCCCTCTTGACCACTGTTTTCCCATGTTGTTTATGTTATTGAATCCAATACTCTTTTCCCTATGAATCCCTGGCTTTCTGTGATTTTGGTGTCAGCCTTTAAAAGAAGTTGTAAAAGAGTCTTGGAAACAATGCAGTGGAGAGATGAGCAATAAATCCATAGAACTTATTGCTGTTGCTTTGAAGCTTTAAAACCGACCAATATACTTTTCTTTTCTTTAGGGTCTAATTCATTAGACTCTTGCTATAAAACTTTTATAGGAGAAGTTGAATCATAAAGTCAACCAGAAAGAAAGGATTTGGTGATAAGTGGTGAAAGTGTCATAATGTGAAGAATAAAATGCTACAGACAAAATAAAAGCATTTATTCAATACTTTTAGAAGAGAAACAGCTTGGAAAAAGATAACTATACTGTACTCTTATTGATGATAAATTTCAGTTTTGCAAACTTTAAAATGGCTTGTCAGAGTGGCATGCTTGGTATACTGGAGACATAATTATTATATTTGTGCTGCCATAATACACACACACACACATAAACATAAATACAAATATATATGTATGTGAAATACATAGACAGATTATATATATGGGCTATAATCTTATCACATATAACCTTCACATAGTTTGAAGTTCACCCAAGGATGTGATATGTTTAGCACATGATTTCTCATCATTTAAATTTGCTGCTATTAATTCTATGATCCTGATTTATTATTAATGAGTCTGATGACTCTATATTATCTGTCACTAAAGATGATAGATAGATAGGTAGATGGGACTGAATCAGGCCAATGGAAGATGGGGAGAAGTCATAAAATTGCCTTCTAAGCTAGAATTCCAAAACTCTAGCACTCAAAAACCCTCTACATACTCCACCCCCTAGTAATTACTGGATATTGACACAAGGCAACCTTAGGGAGTTAATGGTCTAGATGGCAGAATGTCTGAAAGGAGAACACCTCTCCCCTCTGCTATTTGGTGTATATATAATTTTTTTTTTTAAAGAAATCACTTTTACTATACGAGACTCCTAAACATTTGATGTTAATCAATTTTAGCAGCTAGAAGAACCTTGACAATATCATTAGTATCACACACAAGATAGGGCTTTGAGTGGTCATGTTTGGGATAGAGTGAATGTGTCCTATGTATGAGAGCAAGAATGTAATGGATATTTCATGAATAGAAGGATAGACTATGACAAAAGATGATTAACTATTCACCAAGCTAATTTCTCTTTCCCCCTAGCATATAGCATGAGTACATTTCCCAATCTCCCATTAGTGAGGTATGGACTTGTGACCAAATTCTGGTCAATGGTATGTTAGCCAAAATATCATACATCTCTCTGTCACGACCACCCATTGCTGTCAAATCAGTTGTAACTTATGATGACCCCATGAGTAGAACTGTGTACCACAGGGCTTTTTTTCCCCTGGCATTTATTTAGTCATACATGTCAACAACTATTTATTATGGCACAGGACTGGGCAGTGTTTTGTTCTGTAGTACATAGGGTCTCTGTGTCACAACCCATGTGAAGTCACCTAACAAAAATATGTGTCAGTGCTGTGTTAAGTTCTGGAGAAAGGGTAGTAATAAGTTATTCATTGCTCCCAGGTCGATTTTAACTCAAGACAACTCCATGTGTGTCAGAGTAGAACTCTGTTCCATAGGGCTTTTCATGACTGATTTTTCAGAAGTAGGTTGCTAAGGCACTTTTCAGTGGGCTGGAACCTCCAACCTTTCAGGTAGCAGTCAAGTGAATTGACTGTTTGCACCACCCAGGAACTCCTAAATCATCCTAAGGCCCATAAAATACACACACATAATTCCCCATTCTCATTTCCCCTGCCTTGCAGGTTGGATGTTCAAAGTGTAGACTGATGAGCAAACCATGATTGTGTTTAAGACCTCAAAGCTTAGCCCAGCCTGAGTTTCTGGATGACAACAAGGAAGAAAACTGCCCTCCCTACTTGTTGGATATCATGTGAGTGAGAAATAAACTTTTATTTTGTCAAGCTATTTAACTTGTAAAATACCTGTTAGAACATATTAGGCCAAGAAATCTTAACTAAAACAACTGTATCTCATCAGTTGGGTTTTTGGAACTAAGAGTAGATACTTATATTTAATTACTTTATTCATGCTGACTGTTAAGATGTATGTTGTTGTTGTTGTTGTTATGTGCCATCGAGTCGGACCTGACTCATACCCTTCCTTAGGTTTCTGAGGCAGTATTACCACAGAAGTAGATTGCCCCATCTTCCTTCTGAGGAGTGACTGGTGGGTTTGAACCGCCAGCCTTCTGGTTAGCAATCAAGTGCCTTTAACCAGAGCTTCTGTTAAGATGTATATCTCTCCCAATTTTATTCTACAAATTATTTTCTTATTGATGAATTCTATCAGGGCCCACAAACCAATGCTTTCAGCATCCAGACATCTAAGAATAGGAAATAATAGGCAATGCATTGCAGGGAACCAGAAACTACATGTCCACCTAAACACAATAAACTCAATAAAAGCTCTATTGATCAATGTACTCCAAAGACTTCAGTTTTCAGCCCTTTGATTTACATCTTCATCTGAATATTTTATAAAATTTTTCTTTGATAAAACTGAGGAGAGAATCTTTCTCAGAGACATTTATTCACTAATTATATTATTGGAGTATATCAATAATCACTTAATTAACTGCTAAACGTCCTTACATTGTAATTCCTATTTCTTATTCTGTGATACTGCCTCGGAAGCCCAAGGAGGGGTCGCTATGAGTCGGATCCTACTCGAGGGCACATAACATTAACAATAACAACATTTCTTGTTCTTGTTCAAAGTATCTGGAGAAATCTTGCTCTGTGACTGTGAAAATCCCAATACATGTTTTATTTATGTTCTAAGAGTGCAGTCTGAAGACCATCACATCAGAATCATGAGAAATTTAGATATGTAGATTCTCTATCTCATTTCAATTTATTGACTTGGAATGTCTGGGGAAACAGGACTGTGGTTATGCATTCTTGATCATTTCCCTAAGTGATTGTTATATTTTAGTTCTACTGCCCTATTGTATTTGTCAGCTCTATCATTCTAGCATTTGAAAGTAAATATGTTTACTCTAAAATGATTGTTCCTTAGGCAAAGGTTTAGCAAACTTCTTTTTTTCCCTTAAAGGGCCAGATAGTAAATATTTTAGGCTTTGAAGGCCACACACAGTCTCCATATTTTTAACAAAGTTTTAAAAATGTAAGATGATGAAATAAAATAAAAACATCATTTTAAGCTTGTGCATACCAAAACTCCAAACACTCTGCCATGGAATTAGATCCAACTCATAGTGACCCCTCCTTGGGTTTCCAAGAAGGTGTCACTATGGAAGTAGATTGCTCACCCTTCCTTCCAAGGAGTGGTTGGTAGTTTTGAACTGCCAGCCTTCTGGTTAGCAGTCAAATGCCTTAGGCATAAAAACAGACCTTGCCTCATGGACTGTGGTTTCCTGCCCTTGCTTGAGATGAATTCTACTCCTCTGGGTACATATGTGTCTTCCTTTAAGTGAATGGTTATTAAAGTTTTTTCCCATAAAATTTTCACACCACAGCAAGTTTTACAAGTCAAAAATAGGTATTAGACTATTGTTGGGAAATACTATACCATCTTCACAGAGACTCAAAGTACAATATAATTCATATATTAAGGGCTAGAAGATATCTTGTCAATTAGCTCCATTTTAACAATGCTTTAATTTTGACTAGGGAATGTTTTTCTTTCTCCATACAAGTTCCCATCAATATCGTGAAAACTACTTTTCCATAAAATACTTTTGGGAAATTTAGTTTCACAGACTCTGTTCTAAAATCCTCTTCATGAGTAAATATTAAATTCAATGGTCTACAGTTTACAGAATATACTTTTCAACCCAAATTTGAAAATCAAATTGATATTTTCTAATCTCCTGTCTTTTGACACTTCTTTTTTTCATTAATTCTCAATAATGGCACCTGCACAATTTTATACTTTATAAATGAGATGACCTACTCTGTATCATGTTCTCTTGGTGTTCTGAATAAATCCATCCTATTCAGGGCACTTAAATTTAATTAAAAATCCTCCATTTTCTATTATAATTTCTCTTTTTTTCATCCATCTTAGACTTAGTTTCATTTTTCAGTGTTCTATCTGTTGTTTCTTACCCTCAATTCTTTACAGGAGAAAGTGAGGCTTTGACGATTCTCATAATTTGTTCAACTACATAAAAACATTAACATAACTAGAATTTTGAAATATGTAAATATTGTGAGTGATCAAATTGGTATTACTTATAAGTACCTTTGGTTTTAAAGTCCTATGTTTTTAAACATACTTAATTTCATATGCATTTAATTTTATATGAAAGCAACATTTAATACATTTTTAAAAAACATATATTATTCATCTGTGAAGACAAATGCACAAAGATAATAATAATAACAAATAGACATGGTTCTGACTCATGCTGACCCACGTGTGCAGAGTAGAATACTGCCTTATAGGGCTTTAAAAACTGATTTTTCTTTTTAAATTATGTATCACATACATATTCTATAATTATCTCTGGAAGGTGGAGTTATAGGTGATTTCCACTATCTTCTTTATTCCTGAGGTAGCCCATATATATATTTTTTAATTGTGATTTGGGTGAAAATTCACAGAGCAAATTCACTTTCCATACAGCAGTTCACATACACTTTGTCTCCTGACATTGACTATAATTTACCCCAATGCAACAGCTCCCCTCCCACTTACTCCCAATAGTTGCCTCTTCCCTGTGTCCATCCTTCCATGCACTTCTTCCCTCTGAGCTGTCTCCCTGTGCATAAAGAGCTCTTCTTTCTCCCATGATTGTTCTCTCTAAGGAATGTATCTACCTCAGGTAAATGTTCAACTCATATGACTGACTGTCTTTTGTTTGGCTGGAAGCCACAGGTGGGGGTTCAATTCCAGACCTGATGAGCAGCTAGAGCAATAGTCTCAGTGGTTCCACCAGGTTCTATTAGACCAGCAAAACTAGTCCCCCCCCCCCACTTTTTTTTCCTAAATGATTTTGAGTTTTGTTCCACATTGTTCTCCCTCTCTATCCAGGATCTCCTACATAGATCCCCTTCCGAGTGGTTGACAGTGGTAGCCGGGCACCATCTAGTTCTTCTAGTCTCATAGTTGTATAGGCTGAGGATCACATGGTGTTACAGTCATTAGGACTAATTGTTTCCATGAATCTTTTGTTTTCTTCTTTCTTCTTTGCTCTGGATGAGGAGAGATCCATCATTGCATCTGGATTTCTGCCTACAAGCTTTTAAGATCCCATTTGCTATTTGCCTAAGTAGGAGGTGGAACAATGTTTTATGTAGCATGTTATGCCAATTGAGCTTCATGTCCCCTGTGACTATGGTCCCGAGCCCACAGGTTCAACTACTCATTCCTTCTGGGTCACTGGCT
Organism: Orycteropus afer afer; assembly: GCF_000298275.1. Taxonomy (NCBI): domain Eukaryota; kingdom Metazoa; phylum Chordata; class Mammalia; order Tubulidentata; family Orycteropodidae; genus Orycteropus; species Orycteropus afer. Next base: position 1,295,331 of record NW_006921987.1, read on the forward strand.
GTGACCAAGAAGTGACTACAACTTTGTCCCTTGTTAGTTCTACTATACACTTGGGAATTCTTTCAGAACATACAAACACATTTGTAGAACTCTTGTCTGACAGCTCTATAAATGGTCTTGGATACACTACCCTCTGCATAGACATACCTAATTGTTCAGTCTCTCCACCCATCTATCCATCTGTATACCCATGCCTTCACTGACAACACAGTACTGTATGTGCAAAAGGGTTCATCTTTGTTGTCTCTACCTCCCATGTACCTCTCTATGTCTTCTTCTTCTTCAATGTAGCCATGTTGATCACTCACATTGGTACATTGGCCTTCTCTTCACCCAAATCAATACTTATTTCTACCTATCTAACAGTGTTCCCTCCCCTCCCCTCCCACCCCTGGTAACCAACAAAGAAAATTTCCTTCCATATATAAACCTTTCCTTGACTTTTTACAATAATGGACTAATACAATATTTGTCCTTCTGTGATTGACTTATTTCACTCAGCATGTCCACCAAGTTCATCCCCATTATGTGATGTTTTGCAGATTCTACATTATTCTTTAGGGTTGCATAGTATTCCATTGCATGTATGTAACATAGTTTGGTTATCCATTCCTCAGTTGATAGACACATAGGTTGTTTCCATCTTTTAGTTATTGTAAATAGTGCTGCTATGAACATGGGTGTCCATATGTCTGTTCTTGTCATGGGTCTCACTTCTTTAGGATATATACCTAGTAAAGGAGTGGCTGGGTCAAATAGTACTTCTAATTCCAACTTTTTAAGGAATCAGCATACTGCTTTCCATAGTGATTGCACCATTTTGTAGTCTCACCAGCAGTGTATGAGAGTTCCAATCTCTCCACATCCTCACCAGCATTTGTTATTTTCTGTCTTGTTGAACTTTGCTGCTAGTGCTGGGGTGAGATGGCATCTAATTGTAGTTTGATTTGCATCTCTCTAATAGCTAATGATCATGAGCATTTCTTCATATGTTTGTTGGCACCTGAATATCCTCCTTGGTGAAGTGTCTATTCATGTCTTCTACCCATTTTTTTAATTGGACTATTTGTCTTTTTGTTATTGAGGTGTTGGAGTTTTCTATAAATTCTGGAGATAAGTACCTTGTCAGATATTTCACTGCCAAATATTTTTTCCCAATCTGTAAGTTCTCTCAATAACTGATTTTTAAGAAGTAGATCACTAGAACTTACTTCTGAGGCACCTGTGGGGTTGACCCAAACTGCTAACCTTTCAGTTAGCATCTGAGCTGTTCTGTTTGCACCACCCAGGGATTTTCCTCTTTCTCTCTCTCTCTCTCTTTCTCAACATATTCTTTCTCAATGAGTGTTACAAATTGAATTGAGGCCCCTAAAAAATATGTTGAATTCTTCATCCTGTACCTGTGAATGTGACCCAGTTTGGAAATAGTGGTTTTGTTTTGTTGTGTTAATGAGGTCATAACTTAGTATGAGGTTAGGTCCTAAACCTAATCTCTTCTTAGTAGTATCATATAAAAAGGAAAAACAGATATAAGGAGTCTGACATACAGGGGGAAGATGCCATGTGCAGGCCTGTCTACATTCCAAAGTACACCGAGAAATGTCTGGAGCTCCTAGAAGCTGAAAGAGACAAGGAATTGTCTTTTTCTGGTATAGCTCTGCCAAAACCCTGAATTCAGACTCCTAGCCTTCAAAACTGAGAGACAATAGATTTTTGTTCTTTGATGAGACTCACTTTGTGGTATTTTGCTATGATAGCCCTAAGAAACTAAACCAATGAAAGAAGAGAGAGTAATTGGAATATTATATATTCTTTTTTGTAATTAACTTATTCCAACATAAGTACATCTAGTATTATGCTAAAATATTTAAATATATTTCCATTTATTGTTTGTAATTGCCCAACAAGTAATTACTTTTACTGTTGTCATCTTACAAAAAGAAAAGAAAGAAAACTATGACTCCCATTGTTGTTGTTGTTATGTGCTGTCGAGTTGGACCCGACTCATAGTGACCCCTCCTTGGGTTTCTGAGGTGGTATCACTA
>NW_006921987.1:1297475-1322662 GCF_000298275.1 Orycteropus afer afer
TTCTGGTTAGCAGTCAAGTGCTTTAGGCACTACATTACCAGAGCTCCCGTAAGTTCTACAAATTACTCAGTGTCGCAGAGGTAGTGAAAGAAAGAACATAGATGAGAACAAAGATACCCAAAGCCCATGTTCATAGCTTTCTGGTTACATTTGTTATATGTTCAGAAATCAGGAAGTTCATATATAGTGAAAAAGATAAAGAAAAGAAAAATAATTCAACTATTGATTCAAATCTTACATTTTAAAGGAGAAAAAACATTACTCTAGTGACATACCAGCAGTAGTATTTATTCTGAAGTCAGAACCAAGAATATGCTATGCGTGTACTATATTAGTTATTTTAACAATTTCCTTAAATACAGGGTTTCCATTTTGCTTTCTAATTCTCTTCTGTCTCACACAAGAAAATATAATTTAGATGATCTAAAGCTAGTTAAAGTTTCTTAGATACCACATATATGCACATACATTTGCATAAAAACACACAAATGTTTAGTGTGTGTAGGGATATATGTAATATGTATGTGTGTGTGTGTATATCATGGTCAAGCTCTTTCTTTGAGAGAATATCCTGTATGCTAGATTCTTAGATTTTTTATTTTCAAAATCATTGGCCAGCATTATTTTTGAGGCAATTCTGTCAAATAAATGCTTAATATGTTATTTAGTCACCAAAAACAAAGTATTTAGGACATTTGCCACTGTTAATTATTAGTGTAGAGGCAAGTTTTTTATTGAATTGAAAGCTGTATGCACTATGCCACCAGAGCTCAATTATTACTGTTGTCTTTAAAAATAAATCTATATTCATGGAAAATGAGTCACTTTGTACTATATTGAAACAATGAGATAGAACAGAAATAGATAAGGTAAATGTAATATAAACCCAAAACAACCATACCTACTGCTATTGAGTCAATTCTTATTCATAGTGACTCCCATTGGGTTTCCAAGGTTGTAAATCTTTGTATAAGTATCATCTCATCTTCCTCCTGCAGAGCAACTGGTGGTTTTGAACCACTGACCTGGTTAGCAATCAAGCATTGCCACCAGAGCTTCTTAATTGGAACAGGTTTGTTAAAATAGAGGCAAATCTTTTATTGAATGGAAAACTTTCTTTTTTTTTTTCAAGGAAAAATATAGTGATAAAAATTTTTTTCACTACCATTCTTCCTTGTCCCTCATTTAATATTCTTTGGGCCATTGTTTATTACATACAATTTTTTTTTGAAAGAGTTTTATAAGAGAAGTTTTAGAAATTTTTACACTGGTATTTGATAAGTGTATACTATATTTTGATGTAGACACAATAACAAGTACATCTACTTTTATTGATGTGAAGTAATAAATAATTATAATTTTGAATTAGGCAATTGGAATTAAAAAAGAAGGAAGAAGAGAAGAAATTAGCTTGAATAAAGATTTTAGGAAGCTCTTTAAAATTAAAAAAAATCCATTCAAGACCATGAGATATAGTTTATTTAAAATTTTAAATAGCTACGTATAATAAACCTTTAGCCAACAATTCGGAGTAGTAAATGAGTAAAAATTGGGAAAATCAAGATATTCTTAAAACTGAAATATTTCTTGTTTCATGATAATCTTCTCATAGAGTTGAGTCCCTCTAAGAAGTATGTTGTAAGATTAACATGTATTAAATAAGTAAAATTTATTTGGTTGTCTACATTATCAAATACAGTAGAAAAAATGTGCACACTGATTAAAGTGACCCAGGGAGAAGTGTTAGCTCATGTTTGGAAATTTTTTCTTCTCAGATAGGGAGGTGAATAATATTGTATATATCATTTAGGAAAAATGCAGAATAGAAGTTACATTTCTAAAACTGATTTGGAGAAATTGAGTTAAATGAATTTACTTGATATGAAATATATCTCCTTTCCCTTGTATAAAAACTATTTTATCCCACTTGGAAATAATATATCTTTATTCAAGAAAGAAAGAATTAGAGTATAACCTGGAGGAAATTAAAGAACAAATAAATCAAATGTTAGAGCTTTAAATACACAGTAATTATGATTTTTATGTGCTCGGTGGGATTCTGGGGAGCCCACACTCACTTAAGTGACAGGACAAAGCTGAGAATTTACTACTTCACATTAAAAAAGGGACAGGAAAAGTAACAGTTTGTAAATTAATATTAATGTATATCCTCATAAAATTATATTTCCTTAAAAAAGATTAGAAACTTCTAAATGCAGTGGGAAAACACAACTATTAATGAAGTATATATGCAAAGTTGATTTCTGAAATAAAATATGTAAATATCATGACCTTCTTTAAAAACATCCAAATCTGGTTTGCTTGCTTAAAATAACAACAAAAACAAATACAAAGACTTTTGATTTCCTACTGAATTATGTCAAGAATAATTTCTCAGATCATAGAAAAAAAAAGTAGTATTCTTTATAGCCTATAGAAGAATCACTCTAGAGGAAGGCTGGATTGATGGGTAATGTTACCAAAGCCAATTTGATTTACTATTTTGTTGAAATTTTATCTTCATCACTGAAAAGATGATCAAAAGCTTAATAAATCTTCATTGTCAAGTGGGATTAAAAAAAAAAAAAAAAAACAGCCTGGCAATAACCATAAAAGAGGAACCCATAATTCTAACAAAAAGATCATCACTTCTCTAGAAATTTTTTGAATGGTATGAATGAGAAATGGGATTTAGGTTAAAGAATTAATCATGTTTGAAGAGGTAAGATTTAGCTTATACATATATATTTTTTAATAGGCATTAAAAACACAACCTTCCACAATAGTATATGTTCTGGTAAATATGAAAAATCCTTGCTTTACAAATGATTAACATATACTATCTAGAAGGCAAGAATGTCTCACTATACCTGTAAATAAATCTTGGTGTTTTCATTCAATACCTTATCAATAAAGATATTTCTTCTTCTACCTTGGACAGTAAAAAAAAAAATTTGTATATATATGTGTGTGTGTGTGTGTGTGTGTATGCATACACACACATATACATACACACACATTACATCATTATCAAGGTGGAAATACATACATTAATAGTTTAGTAATATTTTGGACCCATTTTAAAGTGGCCTTGCACATACTCATGATATACGCACAGTGTGCATTGTCATTCCTTGATCCCAACACTAACAGATTCTTTGGAAGCATAATGCAAAAAAAAAAAAAAAAATCACTGCCATCGAGTTGAATTCAACTCATAGACACCTTTCCTTGGGTTTTCGAGGTGTTATCACTACGGAAGTAGATTGCCCAATCTTCCTTCTGAGAAGTGGCTGGTGGGTTTGAACTTCCAGCCTTCTGGTTAGCAGTCAAATGCCTTAAGCAAAGTCACTGAAAGTCATATACCTTGCCAGATAAAATAACAGTATTGGTGAAGCTAAAACCTTTCAAATAGTTCCCTCCTACAGAGGAAAACAGACATAAAACATGGGAGGTTAAGAACATCACAGCTTTTTTTTTTTTAACAAGTCAATGAAATTTATAAAGAGGAATAACAACGGAGGAAAATATATGTGGGCTATTTTTTGAAAGAATAATAAATGTCCAAAAAATAGGAGCATGGGTTAATGTAACTTATTTTCCTAACAAAAGCAAAATGTTTTAAAATTAGCAAGGGAAAAAATTTTAGCCCTTAATTCAGATACTGGTTACCACTAACCTCATTTACAGTTAGCTCAATCCCTATCTTTATCTTCAAGACTATGATTTATCATTTGCATATAATGAGGCTTACCAGTCATACATAGAAATTCTGAAACCTTCTGGTTATCAGAGGAAATGGGCTATGTTATGATCGTCACAGTAGAAACTGGATAATGCCACAAAACCGCACATTATTTCCCAAAAGATCACACAGGGATTGATAGTAATTGCCAATACGTGCATATATAACAGTTTCATTTTGTGAAAAAGATAGAAATAAATTTATTCACACAGTCTTCTTCAGACAATCACAAGTGCATTAGGGGATAAAAGTTTTTTTTTTTTCCTCTTCTTCTTCTATTTAATAGCAAAATTAAGTATCTTGTGAGCCTTGGTCTTGTCTCCAATGCTATCTCACTTTCTGTAGCTCCTGTCTCAGCCACGATGGCAAAGGCTGCCCCAGTCTATGCAGCAGTTTGGACAGTTCTACATTATGATCTCGGTAGTAATTAGAGAGGAAAGTTCTTGACTGAAAAGCAAAAAAGAAAAAAAATAACACTTGAAAGAAGGCATAAGTTCATCAAACTTGATTGTACAATCTATTTCTCAAGGAATTTTGATCATTGTGATTCAAGTGTCTATAATACATTTACTTATTGGTGTTTTTCCTCAGGTATCACTCATTTTTACCTTTTGAAAATATTAGGCAAAAGTGTAGTTGTAAAATAAATATTTAGGAAAAAAAAGGCAATATAGCTGCTTTAAGTTAATTCCAACTCCTGTGTGTCAGAGTAGACCTGCACTCCACAGAGTTTTCAATGACTGATTTTTTGAATGGAGATTGACAAGTCTTTCTGCAGAGGTGTTTCTTGGTGAACTCTAACCACCCACTGTTTGGTTAGCAGCAGAATGTATTAAGCATTTATGTCACTCAGGGACCCCAAAATAAAAATAAGCTCAGGTGTATCCTATTTGATTTATCTATCATTATTTATTGGAGGATTGATGAATTCTATATAGTGAGAAAAGTTGAAGAAAGCATATTGGAGAAGAATGAGGTAGAGGACTGATGTAGAACTAAATCTACAGAAGTAAAATAGATAAAACATATACGATCATTTTTAAATTGCTCATATTCTGCCATATAGTCCCATAGAATACAATTTAAGAAGAGAACATAAATAATCAGAACAGTTGAAATTCATGACAAAAATAGCTTGTAACATTACATAAAACCTTTCTATATTGTTTCAGGCCAAAATGTTGTTGTTGTTGTTGTTATGTGCCGTCGAGTCGGCACCGACTCATAGCGACCCCTCTTTGGGTTTCCGAGGCAGTATCACTACGGAAGTAGGATTGCCCAACCTTCCTTCCGAGGAGTGGCTGGTGGGTTTGAACCGCCAGCCGTCTGGTTAGCAGGCAAGTGTCTTAGCCAGTATGCTACCAGAGCTCCTTCAGGCCAAAATAGTTTTCTTTTTTTTTTTAAATAATCAAGAGATCTCTACTCCTAAAATATTACAAAATATTACGTTGTTGTTATGTGCCACAGAGTCGGACCCGACTCATAGTGAATCCTCCTTGGATTTCTGAGGCAGTATCACTACGGAAGTAGATTGCCCAGTCTTCCTTCCAAGGAGTGGCTGGTAGGTTTGAACTGCCAGCCTTCTGGTTAGCAGTCAAGTGCTTTAGGCACTATGCTACAGAGCTCCCATTATTTTGTATAATAATATATAAAATATTGTAGGACTCTGAAATTTGCTTTTCTTTGTGATTCATATATTACTAGTCATACTAGATTGATTAACCCTTGTTATATAGTGATTAAAAAATTATTAAATGTATAAATGGCTTTAATTTTATGTTCAACTTTTCTCTACTTAGATTTATGGGAAAAAAAGAAAATTTGGAACTGGATTTCCTTTTTGGATGCCATTTACCTCAATTTATAACTTGATTAAAATAGTTTTTATGCCTTTTCAATAAAATAGAAGAGATGAACACTTTCCTGGTGTACATACTGGTAGCAATGGCCCACACATCATTCTCTACCTGGTCAATTTTCCATCATCTCTCTTAAGCTCTCCTCAATACTTTAACACAATGTATTTCTTCATGTAATTCCCTTAGCAACTTTTGTGTAAACTGTAGAATGGATTTAATAAAGCTATATATTGTCTTCTACCATTCACTAGTTATTTTTATTATATTTTTTCTCTTAAGCCATATTGTAAACACTTCAAATTCTGGATAAGATGTTTATTGAAGTAGTTGGAACATTACATTGATTTCTTGGCAGATTAAAGTGATTTCTGAAACTCTTTTTGAAATTATTGAGTTCAAAGGGGTAGTTTAAGGACCTTCTGGTACTTCTATTTCCATAGTATCACTTGAATTATATCCACTCTCACTCTGCCCACCTTAACTTAGGAGAGATAGTCATTACATCTGGCCAAGCCAATTGCTGACTGGTTTTCTAACTCTGTTGCTGTTATTGTTGTATGCCATCAAGTCAATTCCAACTCAGCAACACAATTTAAAGTGCAAAACTATGCCATCAGGTGTCCTAAACTGTCATCTTTATGGGAAAAGATACAGCAGATTACCATATCTTCTCTCCCAGAGAGTGGCTGGTGGTTGGGAACCACTAACCTTTTGGTTAGTAGTCTAGCTCCTCTAAATCATTGTGCCACCAGAGTTCCTTTTCCAGCCCTAGTTTTTCAGATTTTTCTATGCATAATGTTTCTTCTCATACCTGCACTTCTATTGAAAGATTTTTTGTGCCTTTTCTGTAATTTGGGAGCTCTGGTGGCCTGGTGCCTAAGGCATTTGACTGCTAACCAGAAGGCTGGCAGTTCAAACACACCAGCCACTCCTTGGAAGGCAGACTGGGCAATCTACTTCCATACAGATACCAACTCGGAAACCCAAGGAGTGGTCACTATGATTTGGATTCGACTTGATGGCAGTGTGTGTGTTTGTTTCTGTGATTTAGTTTGTCATTGTTTTATCCATTCCATTATAAATCAGTGTCCATAACTAATTTTTTTATATAATAAATCAGGGTTCATAACTGTTTTATCCATGAATCCTTGCCAGTGCTTAGTTCTATACCATGTATGGTGGAGATATTGGATACAATATATTGGAGACAATATATTGGATATATATAAATAATACTTGTATATTTTACTCCAAATCAATTGTTTCATGAATAATTTGAGTTCTTTATACATTGCTCCTACTAAACTATTCAGTATTTTATGTTTGAATTGAATTACAGGAGCAAAAAATATCTAGGGATAGCTCTTAAGCTACTGTCCATCAATGTCTGTCTGTCTGTCTCACTTCTAAATACATAAAACTATTGATAGTACGGGAAGGGTAGAAAAGAGAAAGTAAATTTCATGTCACTAGTTTTGAAATCACTGTATACACAGGATTATCAGAGTAATTCAAAGATAATGGAAAATATTACCGCTGGATCCATAGGAGGATATTTTCGGCCTTTGTTTTTTCCAAGACATTTGGTTTTTCCTCCTTCCAATAGTTGACACCAAAAGCCCTTTTGGGGATCAAACCTGCAATAGATAAAACATATTATGATTATAAATTGTATAGAGACTTTTGAGTTAGAAAGCCTCTCCATTTAGATAAATGAAATTCTTTCTTGTAGGCCTATTGCTTTATTTTATCAACTGAATTTTACAAGTATTTATTGAGCTGATTCTAGATTTTTAGAATAAAGAATCTGTTTATTGTTATTTATATCACAAACAAACAAACAAACAAACTCATTGCCATCGAGTTGTATCTGACTCATAGCGACCTCTTCTTGGGTTTCTGAGGCAGTATCACTATGGAACCTTCTGCGGAGTGGCTGGTAGGTTTGAACCTCCAGCTTTCTGGTTAGCAGTCAAACCCTTTAGGCACTACACTACCAGAGCTTTTTTATATATTATATTATATATAAAATAATTATATACATAATATATAATATGGGAACTCTGGTAACATAGTGCCTAAGGCACTTGACTGCTAACCAGAAGGCTGGTGGTTCAAAACCACCAGCGACTTCTCGGAAGGAAGATGGGGCAGTCTACTTCCATAGTGATACTGCCTCAGAAACCCAAGGAGGGGTCGCTATGAGTCGGGTCCAACTTGACGGCACATAACAACAACAACAATATGATATAATGTATATCATATATATATATATATATATATATATACATAAAATAAATTTCTACCATAATTAAGAAGACTTATAGAACTGTAATTCAATTTGATTCTGAAATTATTAAGTTCAACATTTTACAAACTGTTGTTGTTAGGTGCTGTTGAATTTGCTCCAATTCCTAGTGACTTTACAAAAGAACAAAATACTGCCCTGTCCTGTGTCATCCTCACAATCCTTGCTATGCTTGAGCACACCATTGCAGCCACTGTGTCAGTCCATCTTGCTGAGTGTCTTCCCTTTTTTTGCTGACCCTCCACTTTACCAAGTGTGATTACCTTCTCCAGAGAATGGTCCTTTCTGACAACATGATCAAAGTAAATGAGATGAAGTCTGGCCATTCTCACTTCCAAGGAGCATGCAGGCTGTATTTCTTCCAGGACAGATTTGTTCATTTTTCTGGTCATCCATGGTATTCTCATTATTCTTAGCCAACACCATAGTTCAAAGTCATAAACTCTTCTTCCATCTTTCTTGTTCATGATCCAGCTTTCACAAGTGTATGAAGCAATAGGAAATACCATGGTTTGGGTTGTTGTTGTTGTTGTTGTTGTTATGTGCCATCGAGTCGGCCCCGACTCATAGCGACCCCTCCTTGGGTTTCCGAGGCAGTATCACTACGGAAGTAGGATTGCCCAACCTTCCTTCCGAGGAGTGGCTGGTGGGTTTGAACCGCCAGCCTTCTGGTTAGCAGTCAAGTGCTTTAGCCACTATGCTACCAGAGCTCCTATGGTTTGGGTTAGGTGCACCTTAATCTTCAAAGTGACATCTTTGCTTCTTAACAATTTAAAGAGGTCTTTTGCAGCAGATTTTTCCCAGTACAGTACGACTTCTGATTTCTTGACTGCTGCTTCCATGGGTGTCAGTTGTAGATCCAAGTAAAATGAAATCCTTAACAATTTCAACCTTTTCTGCATTTATTCTAGTGTTGTTTATTGATGTAGTTTTGAGGATTTTCCTTTTCTTTATGTGGAGGTGTAGTCCATACAGACTGTAGTCTTTGATCTTCATCAGTAAGTGCCTCATCTTTGTTTCCAACAAACAAGGCTGTGTCATCAGCATATTGCATGTTGTCAGTGAGTCTTCCTCCAATTTTGATGCTGCATTCTTCATATAGTCCAGCTTCTTGGATTACTTGGTTACCAGAAAGATTGAATAAGTATGGTGAAAGGATATAACCCTGACATACCCCCTTCCTGATTTTAAACTATGTAGTATCCCCTTGTTCTGTTAGAATGACAGCCTCTCAGTCTATATACAGGTTTCTCATGAGTATAATTAGGTACTCTGGAATTCTATTCTTTGCAACATTATCTATAATTTTTTATGATCCATACAGTCAAATGCCTTTGCATAGTAAATAAAACACAAGTAAATATCTGTCTGGTATGCTTTGCTGTCAGCCAAGATCCATCTGATGTCAGCAATGATATTCCTCATTCCACATCCTCTTCTGAATCCAACTTGAATTTCTGTTAAGTTCCTTGCTGCAACTGTCTTTGAATTATCAACAAACATTTACTTGCATGTGATATTAATGATATTGTTCGATAATTTCCAAAATTTGTTGGATCACATTTCTTTGGAATGGGTGCAAATATCATTCTCTTCCAGTCAGTTGGCAAGGTAACTGTCTTTCTAATTTCTTGGCTTAAATGAGTAAGTGCCTTCAGAGCTGCATCTTGTTGTTGAAACACGTCAAAGTATATTTTGTCAATTCCTAGAGATTGTTTTTTGCCAGATACTTCAGTACAGCTTGGACTTCTTCTTTCAGTTCAACCAGGTCTTGATCATATGCTACCTCCTGAAATAGTTGAATATTGACCAGTTTGTTGTTTTTTTTTTTTTTTGGTGCAGTGACTTTGTATGTTCCTTCAATCTTTTTTTCATTCTTCTCTCTTTACTCAATATTTTGCCCACAGAATCCTTCGGTATTGCAAATTGAGGCTTGAATTTTTTCTTCAATTCTTTCAGCTTGAGAAATGCTGAACATGTTCTTCCCTTTTGGTTTTCTAGCTCCAGGTCTTTGCACATTCCATTATAATACTTTACTTTGTCTTCTTTAGCCACGTTTTGAAATCTCTTCAGTTCCTTTTTTTTTCATCATTTGTTCCATTAGCTTTAGCTGCTCTATGTTTGAGAGCCTGTTTCTGAGTCTCTTCTGGCATCCATTTTTGTCTTTTCTTCCTTTACTGTCTTTTTAAAAACGTTTTGCTTTCCTCGTGTTTGATGTAGTTGATGTTATTACGCAACTTGTCTGGTCTTCAGTCATTGGTGTTCAATGCATCAATCTATTCCTCAGATGGGATACGATAAAGATTGTATTTTGGCTCCCATGGGCTTGTTTTAACTTTCTTCATCTTCAACTTGAACTTGAATATGAAGAATTGACTGTTCCACAGTCAGCTCCTGGCCTTGTTTTGACTAATGATATTGAGCTTCTCCATCGCATCTTTCCACAGATTTAGGCAATCTTATCCTCTGTATTCCATCTTGCTAGCTCTACATGTATAGCTACCGTTTATATTGTTGAAAATTAATAATTGTTGCAATCAATAAGTTGTTGGTGCTGCAAAATTCTATCATGTGATCTCCAGTGTCATTTCTATCACCAAGGCCAAATTTTCCAACTACCTATGATTCTCCTTTGTTTCCACCTTTTGCTTCCCTATTACCAGTAATTATAAATTCATCTTGATTGCATGTTTGCTCAATCCAGACTGCAGAAGTTGTTAAAAATAGGCATATGATATCATCCTATCACTGATAGTATTTTACTTCAGGGTAAATCTTGAAATGTTCTTTTTGACCATGAATGTCATGCCATTCTTCTTGGCTTTTTCATTCCCAACATAGTAGACCATATGATTGTCTGATACAAAACAGCAATACCAGTCCCTTTCAGCTCACTCTTGCTGATATCAATATTTATGTGTTCAATTTAATTTTTGACAACTTCCAGTTGTCCTTGATTTATACTTTATACATTCTACGTTCCAATTAATAATGAATGTTAACAGTTGTTTCTGCCCATTGTGAGTTGTGCCTCATCAGCCAATGAAGGTCCCCAAAGCTTTACTCCATCCACATCATTAAAATTCACTCCATTTTTAGGAGGCAGCTCTTCCCAGTTGCATTTTAAGTGCCTTCCAACCTGAGAGGTTCATCTTCTGGCACTATATCAAATGATGTTTCATGGCTTTTCATAAAGTTTTCCAATAATATACCAGACAGTGTTTCACAGCTATTTATAAGGTTTTCAATGGCCACTTTTTTCCAGAAGTGGATGGCTCTGTCCTTATTCCCAGTCTGTCTTAGTCTGGAAGCTCTGCTGAAACCTGTCCACCATGGGTGACCCTGCTGGTATTTAAAATACTGGTGGCATAGCCTCCAACCTCTCAGCAACAAGAAAGCCACCACAGTACGACAAACTGACAGATGAGTGGTAGATATTTTACATATAGATTCATAAAAGATCAAGTATCAATCATTAGAATTGCAGTTCATATATAAAGGAAAATTTTTTTTTTTTTTAACTTATTAATAGGATTTATCTCCCAAAACACATGAACAAATTGCTTTAAAATCATTCAATTGATGTATATTAATTTGGCTAAATGTAACTTAAATATCCTTCTCTCTGAATATAAACAGGAATTAAGCCTCCATAAATTTGAAAGGTCCTTGGGTGGCACAAATGGTTTACACTCATCTACTAACTTAACGTTTGGTGATTTGAACCCACCCAATGGTGCTGAAGAATAAAGTATTGGTGATTTGCTTCCATAAAGATTGTTATTGTTGTTGTGTGATGTGACGTTGATTCTGACTCATAGCAACCCTACAGGACAGAGCAGAACTGCCACATAGCGTTTCCTAGGCTGAAATGTTTACAGAGAAGATTGCCAGGTATTTTCTCCAATGGGGTGGCTGGTGGTTTCAAACCACCAACTTTCCAGTTAAAAGCTGAGCTCTTAACCATCGTGCTACCAGGGATCCTTTTACATAAAGAATACTGCCTTACAAGTTGTATGGAGTGGTTCTACTCATGTGACATATGAGCAAATGGTTTAAAATATGGAAAAAATCTAAATTTTACAATTCAAAATTTTTATACTTTTCAAGAAACAAATTAAAAGTGTAAAAATGTAACTTATTATTTATTTTAGATCACATGAAACAGACTTTATGTGGTGTATGAGAGATCAGACAACCCTTTATTTCCTTTGTTGAAGGCAAATGATTCTATTGGTTAATTCAGGGTTGTACACTTTTAAAGAAAAGTCTAATATTGTTTTTACTTCTTCAAGAACTCCACTGTTAAAAAGGGAGGATATGTGGCCAAATTATTTTGTTTAAACTCAAATATATGAGTTTTTGTTTAGGATTTAACAAGGTAAGAAAAATGAAAGAATGAACCAAATAAGACGAGAAATTTTAAATTTATTGCTATGGGACTTGCTGCATGCATAAAACATCGAAAAGGTTTGCATTTTTGTTGCTCAGCAGATGTTTTAGAAGGATGAAGCATAATTGACTGAGATGTAAAGTTAATTAGTTGCAGAATATTTTGTTGCCCTGGGCCCATTCCTATAATACCCGTGCACCTGCAATTTGCCTCTGCACATATGTGAACTCATTTAGGGGGAGAGGGAAATTTTCTTCACAGTTCCCTGTCCAGACTATTATTAGAGACCTGATCCTTGCAGTCCAGGTTGCCCTAGTACATGTTATCAATTAAAATTAAATACATCACTGGTTAAATGGATAAAAGGAAGACAGAGTCATTTCCAACCTGGACTTTTCAATCTGCTCCTTGCCTATCAGAGTTCTTTCTCTAGTTTTCATTAATTTCCCTAGAGGAAAAAGAGTTCAACATGCAGTGCAAAATAAGAAGGGAAGTTGGCATAACAGTGCCCCTAAACATTGTTTTCTGCTTCAGGAAGAGAATATTTAACTGCATTAAGGTAAAATACCGCTCTGGATACAAAGACAAGATATTTATAGACACTCTGAGAATATTGTCTTTACATTAAAAAAAGCTATCCATCCTCTGGATGGACTGCCATCTCTTCTTGCTCTCCACAGCAGCTGATGCGAGGTGCAGCTCACTACAACCTGAGGAAGGAGAGCCTCCAGAATATTGAAACTTACTTATTTAGATTGAGTTGTCATAACCTTGAATCCACATTATTTTGCTGTCCTGGTGTTATTTATTGCATTGACAACTTTGTATACCCTAAGCCTAACAAAGGACATTTATCCTCTCTAAGTTATAGCCATTCATTCCTTTACGATTTTATTTTAGTAGGCATGAAATTGTGAAATTAAGATGCAAAGCTTTTTTCAAATAACTGTTAGACATCTTTTAGGACATAAGTTGGTTGTCATTTTAGTTCTTTTCTTATGTTGAATGTCACTATAGTTATTAATTTTGTGATGTGTGAGATATACTAAAAATCATATTTCACACTTGTTTGTAATCTTCAAAAGTGTCACTTTATGGATTTATTGAATCATAAGCCACTATTTGTAGTAAACATGATAGAATCATTACCTAAACTACTGAAGAAAACCAGAGGAAGATATGCTATCAATGATAACTATTAATGCAAAACATATTATCTTTTGTTTTATATTATCTTATATCTTCTACATTATAACATATTATCTAGTATATTGTATGTCTATTTAATCAACAGGAGCATGCCTTGAGTTGTTTTCATTTCTATGTACAGCTAAAATCTTCATTAGAATTGTTTTAGTGGATAAGGAACAATCCAATCTTATTACTGTGCTTCCTGTCTCTCCATTACCTTCTCTAATTGTCTAATTGCTGATTATAATCTGCTGTGAACTAGGAAATTACATAATGAGGCATGTCAGAATTTTATATAAAATTAAATATGCTTTATATCAGACTTTGTGGAGGACTCTTTTATAAATAAAGTACATGCCTTTTAAAAATATGCTTTGACTACTTGGAGGTTTTTATTTCCCCTTGTTATTTAGCTGCTTCTTTACGGTTTGTTTTTTCCTTCATTTTTAATTATCCAAGTTATACAGGACTGATTTTATTTTTCTAAGTGACTACAATAATATCTTGTATCCCTCATTCTCTTCTGCAAAATGAATTTGCCACTCTTTATCAGAAGATGGACTCTAATTTCCCTGGCCTTGATTTGGCCTGGTTTTAGTGACTTGGTTATAACCAATAGAATGTCACATAAATGATGCTGTGTCACTTGCAAGGTTAGATCAGAGAAGGTCTTGGATCTTGGAGCACAAACTTCTTAGACATTTACGCTCAGGCTAATCTCTCTGACAACTCAGCAACTGAATAGTGAAAAATGCAAACCTTGCTTGTGGGGCCACATGGAGATGTCTTGTCCCACTGAGTTCAGCGTTTGAGTCATCCCAGCCCAGGAGTCAGACATGTAACTGAAGAAGCTTCCAACTAATTTCTGTCTCTGTTCATTTAAATTATTCCCAAATAATCAAATTTTCCCAGTTTTGGTTTCTGATATGGAGCACAGACAAGCTATCCCCATAGTTCCCTGTCCAAATTCCCAACCTAGAGAACACATGAGCTTAATAAAATGGCTGTTGTTACATGCCAGTCAGTTTGAAGTTTTTTATCTGTCCAAGAATAAATAACTGGAACATTATACATGATTATATATATTATATATGATTATATTTGGAGTCCTTGGGTGGTGCAAAAAGTTCAGAGCTTGACTATCAGGTAAAAGATTGGAGATTTGAACCCACCCAGTGGCACCTAAGAAGACAGGCCTGGTGATCTGCGTCTGAAGGTTGCATCCTTGAAAACTCTATGGAGCAAAACTCTACTCTGCAGACTTGGGGTTGCCATGAGTTGGAATTCACTCTATAGTACCTAACAGCAACATCAATGACAGTATTTAGTTATAAATAATTTAATAATTGCATAGTAATAAATGAATGTAGCCATTCCTCAAGTCTTCCCTAAAGATTGCTACAAGAATAACAATGGTCTTCAGCATTTCAGTCCAAACCTGTAAGTTACTCAGGGGAAAAGACTATATCTTCTTCACCTTTGTAACCTCAATCCTAGAACACTTTCTGCAATGAGGAAGTATGTAAAAAGCTTTACTTAAACAAACTGACATTAGGCAAAATCCCACAAAAAGAAGAATCTGTGATAATATGAAATGCTTGAAAGATTATACTTTATGAGAGAAAATATTCCTGGTATTCCAAAAGGAGATATTACGTGAAAAATGAGGATATTTCTTTGACTGCTCTTGAATAGCATAATGATATATAAATGGCCAGTACTAATGATACTATATACACACCTACCAGTGATAATTTATGATGGCAAACAATGGAAATGAAATCATGCATGAGAATAGACTCACGTTAGTGCTTCAGAGTAATTATAATGAGGTGTAACTCCCAGAAATTTCTGGACTTCATCCATCACAGTGGCTGGGTCAGATCTCAACTGCTGTCCATCAATAATTAGTAACTGTGAAGTAAAAAATAGCCACTTTATGAAGAATAAGACTAAATTGAGTATCTGAGTTGCCTCCCTTGACCTAGTATGATGGTAATAAATTGGGCCAGTGTGAATAAGAAGAAAATGTGAAGTCCTTAGAATACATTCATTTTAATATTTACTATATCTTTGCCCTTCCAAATAACAATTGAAACTGGCCATAGGCATCCTTTCTTGTTCATTATCTAATTATATCCCTTAACTTTATCATAAATCAGAGATAAGCATAGAAACACTCTTGATTCATTTTTTTTCTGTAGAAACATGATCTTCCATCTGTAGTGTTATCAATTAGTCAGTTGCATAGCCTATCAAAATTCCATGAGTTAAATCTTGGAACTAAGGACTTAGAAACAATGTACATCAGGATGAAAATCATGCTTCTGTTCTCCTTAGAAACCATGCCAAATAACTCAAGTGCTAACTGTTTCCTGGGCTGGAATATAGGACATAAAGTTATATGTTTTTCCTGAACACCCTATAGCTTTTACTATTCTATGGCCCCAGATCTATTATAGCACTTTCCTTATTGACAGTTCATTGCATGGTCTCTTTCTTTCCTTATAAGGCCCCACAGGCCTTAGAACACAAAAGTATGTGTACATATATTCCAAAAAAGTGTTGACTGACTGGCTGTTTTTTTATTAGATGAATGTGGTTGCCCATGAATCACATGATGCTTCTTGTGTGAGGATTCATCACTTTGAGACTAGTTTCCATTCAACAGACAATCCCAAGAATGTGTCTTCAGAAGTATTTAACAACATTTTAATACTATTATCAAGACTAAAGTGTAAAAATCCACATTTGTTTCTTACTGTTAACTTTCTCTGATTATAAGTCACTATTTGTGTCAATGCTAACTTATACTTTGTGCTTGTGGATGCAACACAATCATGACCTAATAGACATGAGAAATTAATTTAAGACCATTACCTGAGAAGTAGCAAAATAAGTTAGCCATCTTTCTATGTGGACTGCATACCATCCAGGTACCAAGCATCTCCTCTGCAAAGTTTTTAAGTCAGATGGAGCCAAATGTCCTGTTGTAATAACTTCATAGAAATTAAACCTCAGGGCAGCTGGATCTTCATGTGATCGTTGGTGCTTTAACAAAAAAGTCAATGTAAAGTTAGTTTTCTTTAAAATTTGTGCAGGTAAGTGTGTGAATGTGTATGCATTTGATATTTATTTATATGTGTGTGCCCTTTTCATTTCTCAAAATTAATAAAAGTTAATTACTTATTTTTAGACAGAGAAATATTATAAAAAGTACATGTATTGAAACCTAATCATTGGCACACAATTTATTTTTAAATATTTTGATATGCAGACAAGGTTGTGTTGTTTAGCTATAAGGCAGACATAGAGCATACGATTTCCTTCAGAGTCTGATTAGAAATGAAAAGATGTCAGGAACCAGATAAATCAACCCTGATAAAAAGAGATTTAGATGGACAAGAGTAGGCTTACATGTTACTCTGCTCATTGTTTCATTATGGCTGCTACCCCATTACCTCTCCATGGCAAATATGATAGGTACAAAGAAAGCAGATGTTTATTCCTAATACTGATTGGGTGTCATATCCATATTGAAGTCATCCAATGTCCTTTACTTTTGCTTTCCTGAGGGTTTACACCCAACCTGTTAATTCTCAGGTACTGCCTTACTACTATCTTATGATGCCAAATACTCTGACTCTTTCATACTGAACCATTCATCAGTCAAGTACAAGAAAGCCCAATTCAGTGAGAGATAAATTGAGCAGTCAAAAAAATTTTATAAGAATTTCTTAGGGGAGAGAACACTGCAAAAATTAAAAAACTAAAGAATAAATAAATTTAAAAAAACAAACAAACAGAATTTCTTTAGTACTTTTCCAGAACAAAGAACTACAATAGACTCTAGAGATTAAAATAAAAAGGATGTTAACAGGACATCACTAACTTGAAATAAATACAAATCTCATGATGGATACAGTAGATTAATAAATTGTACTATATTTGATTGGGATCCCTGGGTGGCACAAATGGTTAAGTTCTCAATTACTAGATGAAAAGCTGGCAGTTGAAACCCATGCAAAGATGCCTGAGAAGACAATGCTGGTGCTCTGCTTCCCAAAGATCACAGCCTTGAACACCCTCGGGAATAGTTCGATTCTGTGCACATGGCATTGTCATGAGTTAGAACTGATTCAATGACAACAAATAACAACAGTATAATTGATTAGAGATAGTTACTTTCTGTGATAGCCAGACCAATAAGTGATTGATTATGATTGAAGGATGAAGGAACCTTTTCAACATCTGAAGGTTTTCAGGTAGAAAGTGAAGAGAAAGATGTTGATAAGCAAGAAAAACAGGCATGAAAACGAAAAGAACTTTTACATCTAAGCTAAGCTTGAGTGGCAGTAGATAAGGTTTGTGGGAAAAGATAATGTGATCTAGTGAGATAGCTATAAAGGAACATGAAGAAACTCTTGAATAAATAAAGATTGTTTTATATATTGGGACCTGATACAACTCTATAAGAACAGATACCAAAACCAAACCTGTTGCTGTTGAGTCGATTCTGACTCATAGCAACCTGTAGGACAGAGTAGAGTTTCTAAGGCTGTAATCTTTGCAGACTCAGACTGCCATATCTTTCTCCCATGGAGCAGCTGAGGGTTTGAACAAATGACCTTTCAGTGAGTAGCCTAATGCTCAGCCATTGTGCCACCCTTGTAATAGATGCTTAGAAAATAAGAGACTAGAAAAGAAAAGGGAACTCTTGTGGCAATGTGCTGAAGGTATTTGACTGCTAACCAGAAGGCCAAACCCACAAACCACTCCTTGGAAGGGAGATTTGGCAATCTACTTCTATACAGACACTGCCTCGGAAACCCAAGGAGGAGTTGCTATGAGTTGGATCCAAAAAAAAAAAAGAAAAGAAAAAGTCTAGAAAGTAAAGAAATTTAGAAAGTGGTGAGTGATTATAGAGTAACTAGTGAGTGGCAGACTTGGAGACTAATATATGTTTCAAAGCCCTTTCATTATTGTACATCTATTAGGCAATCTTACATGTATATGAATTATGCCAAGTATTCAGAGATTACATAATATTTATAATCAACATAATAGGTATAAATCACATAATTTTAATAGCAATATAAATACAATATGTGTATGTTAATGCAGTAATGTTAAAATTTTTATGCTAAGCAGTGACAATATGGAACTGTCCTTAATCTGCTCTATATTGATTTAAAACAGTTTAGCACCAATTTTTCTTTGTATTTCTGAAACTAAGAAGATTAGCATAAAAATATGACTAGGAAGTCACAAAGGGACATATTTTATGGAAAAAATAATAGCAGTATAGCTCCTCTGTGAGACCTATTATAAAATGTGGTGTGGAAATTACAGTGGCAGGTGACATTTGTAGGAGTCTCTGAATTACACCTGCTGAGCCTTGGATTTATGGTATTTACTGAATAGACAGGACTAGCTAAGTAATAGGCTGCATTATTGTGAAATGTGGAGCAGTTTTGGGGCCCTACTCAGAGCAGTATGGCCATAAAAAGTATTATCAGAATATATAATTCTTTTCAAACTTGTATGTTCAAAGAATTTACTTGAAGAAACAGGCACAGAGACGCACCCTCCTCAGGTAGATGCTCTTTTATTTAAATGTTTAATGCAGCTGAAAAAAATTCATATAAATCTATGTCACCATGTTAGAAAAACTTTTTCAATATTTTTTATAAGTATTTGAATTCAAAACTTTTATTTACAATTTATCATCTTAATGTTTCTGATACTATTTTAAAAAATAATTTTATCTTATTTTGCAAAATGAATTTTGATAAAGTGAGAAACACATTTTTGTATCTTAAGGAAAACATTTATTATGGGTCTTATTGGAAATTTTTTACTCTTGGTTTCAACTCAATGTTTCATTGTAAACCCAAACCACTTGCAAACCCAACTTACAGTGTTATATTTTCTGCACATCAGTATTTGTTTTCCGAAGTATGTGTTTATTGAAGAACTTTTGAAAAGCCAATAAAATATAAAAATTCTTTTTAAATCTTTTTTTTAAAAAAATTATATTAATTTCTATGCATATTAAACAAACATATATAAATTAGGAGATACATATATATATATATGTATATGTATATGTATATGTATATATGTATGTATGTGTATATATATATACATACACTTAATTGTTTTCATGAGGAATCTATACTAAGAGGTAGTCATTTGAACAGAACAAGGAGATACTGAATGGTTTAAAATCAGGAAAGGTTTGCATCAGTGTAGTATCCTTTTACCATATTCAATCTGTATGCTCAGCAAATAATCTGAGAAGCTGGACTATATGAAGAATGTGGCATCATTATTGGAGGAGGATTAATTTACAACATGTGATATGCAGATGACACAATCTTGCTTGCTGAAAGTAAAGATGACTTGAAGAAGTTACTGATGAAGACCAAAGACTACACCTTTTACTGTGGATTACACCTTAACATAAAGAAAACAAAAATCCTCACAATTGGATCAGCAAGTAACATCATGACAAACGGAGAAAAGATTGAACTTTTCAGGGATGTAATTTTATTTTGATCCAGAATCAATATTCATGGAAGCAGTGGTCAAAAAATCAGATGTCATATTGCACTGAGCAAGTTTTCTATAAAAGAACTACTTAAAGTGTTTAATAGCAAAGACATCACTTTGAAATGCATTTTAGCATTGGCCTGACTCAAGCCATGGTATTTTCAATTACCTTATATTCATGTGAAAGCTGGACAACAAATAAGGAAGATTTAAGAAGAATTGATGCATTTGAATTATGGTGTTAGCAAAAAATACTGAAAATACCATGGACTGCCAGAAGAACAAACAAACCCATCTTGGAAGAAGTGCTGTTGAACTGCTCCTCAGAAGCAAGAATGGCCAGACTTCATCTCATATATTTGGTCATGTCAGAAGGAGCCAGTCCCTGCAGAATAATATCATGCTTGGTAAAGTAGAGGGTCAGCTAAAAAAGGGAAGACCCTCAACAAGATGGATGAACACAGCAGTTGCAATGAAGGGCTTAATTATAGCAATGATTGGGAGGATGGCACATGACTGGGCAGTGTTTTGTTCTCTTGTACATAGGGTTGCTCTGAGTCAGAGCCAACTTGACAGAACCTAAAAACAATGACATCTTAATCTAAGCTATCTTCATTTTTAAGCAAATCTGCTGCAATAGCCTGTAAATACTCATTGGATCCATTCCAATTCATTCTTCATATAGCAAACAGTATAATGGTTTCTTTGCCAAACATCTATCAGTTTGTCATACTGTGGTGGCTTAGCATTTATTATAATGTTATAAGTTATGCCATCTGTATTTCAAATACCACCAGATCACCCCTAGTGAACAGATTTTAGTGGAGCTTCCAGACTAAGACAGACTAGGAAGAAAGACCTGGTCATTTACTTCTGAAAATTTGCCAAAGAAGATGTTAAAGATCACAGTAGAACACTGTCCAATTTCCTTGCTTTGAACACAACATTGTTGTTGTTGTTGTTATGTGCCGTCGAGTCGGCCCCGACTCATAGCGACCCCTCCTTGGGTTTTCGAGGAAGTAGGATTGCCCAACCTTCCTTCCGAGGAACACAACATTAGGAGGGTTCAATTTGCTGGTGGATAACATCATGTTTGGCGAAGTATAGGGCCAGAAAGGGCAATGGAGATGGTTGGTGAAATGGATTGGCACAATAACTGTAACAATATACTCGAATATGCCAACCACAGGGCTGGCAGCCAGAATAAGTGAGAAGGTCAGAAGACAGCCCCCAGCATGGCAGGGAGCTGTGGCAGACAGGGCCAGTGGCCAGAACAGGTAAGGAGTGCAGGAGGCTTGGGGGCCATCCCCCAAGGTAGCAGGGAGCAGCGACAGACAGGGCCAGCAGGAACAGGTAGGAGGAAGACCAGGAAATGAGCTGAGTGGTTGGAACAGCTAAGAGAGATGAACTTGTCTGTCAGTTTGTCATACTGCTGTGGCTTGCATGTTGTTGTGAGGCTGGAGACTGTACCAGCAGGGGTGCCCATGGTGGACATGTTTTGGTGAGCTTCCAGACTGAGATAGACTCAGAAGAAGGAAGAGGCCATCCACTTCTCAAAGAATTGGCCAGTGAAAACCTTATGAATAGTAGTAAAACTTTGTCTAATATATTGCTGGAAAATTTTATGAATAGCCCTGAAACATTGTCTGATACAGTGTTGGAAGATGAGACCTTCAAGTTGGAAGGCACTCAAAATATGATTGGGAAAGAACTGCCTCATCAGGGTAGAGTCTACCTTAATGATATAGATAAAGTAGAGCTATCGGGGCCTCCAGTGGCTGAAGTGATGTGACTCAGAATGAGAAGAAACAGCTGCAAACATCCATTGATAATCAGAACATGGAATGTACAAAGTATGAATCAATGAAAATTGGAAGTTGTCAAAAATGAAATGGAACACATAAAGATTGATATCCTAGGCACTGGAGAGTTGAAATGGACTGGGTTTGGCCATTTTGAATCAGATAACCATAAGATCCACTATGCCGGGAATGGCAAATTGAAGAGGAGTGGCCTGGCATTCATCATCACAAACAATGTTTCAAGATCTATCCTGAAATACAATGCTGTCAGTGATAGAATAATGTCCATACGTCTACAAGGAAAGCCAGAAAATACTACAATTATTCAAATTTATGCACCAACCACCAAAGCCAAAGATGAGGAAATTGAAGATGTTTACCAATTTCTGCGGTCTGAAACTGACCAAACATTCAATAAGGATGTGCTGATTATCACTGGTGAGTGGAATGCAAAAGTTGGAAACAAAGAAGAATCATTGGTAGTTGGAAAATTTGGCCTTGGGCATAGCAATGATGCTGGAGATTGCATGATAGAATTTTGCAAGACCAATGACTTACTGCAAATACCTTTTTCAACAACACAAATGGCAGCTATCCATGTGGACTTCACCATATGGAGTATACAGGAATCAGATTGACTACATCTGTGGCAAGAGGAGATGGAGAAGCTCAATATCTTCAGCTAAAACAAGGCCAGGAGCTGATTGTAGAACAGACCATCAACTGCTCACATGCAAGTTGAAGTTCAAGATGAAGATCATTAAGACAAGTCCACAAGAGCCAAAATATGACCTTGATTATATCCCTCCTGAATTTAGAGACCATCTAAAGAATAGATTTGATACATTGAACTCCAATGACTGAAAAGCAGAAGAATTATGGGATGACATCAAGAACATCATCCATGAAGAAAGTAAAAGGTCATTAGAAAGACAGGAAATGAAGAAAACACGAAAATGGATGTCAGAAGAGACTCTGGGACTTGCCCTTGAATGGAAAGTAGCTAAAGTAAATGGAAGAAATGACAAGATAAAAGAGCTAAGCAGAAGATTTCAAAGAACAGTTCAAGAAGACAAAGTCAATTATTATTATGAAATGTGCACATTCCTGGAGTTGAAATCCAAAAGGGAAGAACACATTCTGTATTTCTCAAGGTGAAAGAACTGAAGAAAAAAATTAAAGCCTTCAGTTGCAATATTGAAAGATTCTATGGACAATATATTGAATGATGCAGGAAATATCAAAAGAAGGAAGAAGTTGAAGCTGCACTGAGGGAAGTGGTGAAGAACAAGGCTCCAGGAATTGACAGAATACCCATTGAGATGTTTCAACAAATGGTTGCCACACTAGAGGCACTCACTCAGCTATATTAGGAGATTTGGAAGACAACTACCTGGCCATCTGACTGAAAAAGATCTATATTTATACTCATTCCAAAGAAAGGTGATCCCACAGAATGTGGAAATTATCAAACAATACCATTAATATCACATGCAAATAAAATCTTCCTGAAGATAATTCAAAAATGGTTGCAGCAGTATATTGACAGACACAACTTCCAGAAATACAAGCTGGATTCAGAAGAGGATGTGGAAGAGTGGATATCATTGCTGATATCAGATTGATCTTGACTCAAAGCAAATAATAGCAGGAAGATGTTTACTTGTATTTTATTGACTATGCAAAAGCATTTGATTGTGTGGATCATAACAAATTATAGATAAGATTGAGAAGAATGGGAATTACAGAACACTTAATTGTACTCATGAGGAACCTGTACATAGACCATGAGGCTGTCCTTTGAACATAACAAGGGGACACTGGATGGTTTAAAATCAAGACAAGAGTGTGTCAGGGTTGTAGCCTTTCACCATACTTGTTCAATCCATACACTGAGCAAATAATCCAAGAAGCTGGACTATATGAAGAAGAACATGGCATCAGAATTGGAGGAGGAGTCATTAACAACCTATGTTATGCAGATAACACAACTTTGCTTGGTAAAAATGAGGATGACTTGAAACACTTACTGATGAAGATTGAAGACTACAGTCAGCACTGTGGATTATACCTCAATATAAAGAAAACAAAAATCCTCATAATGGGACCAATAAGAAGCATCATGATAAATGGAGAAAAAAATGAAGTTGTCCAAGATCTTATCAACTGTCTCAATATTCAATATTTCATATTTATGACAATAGCAAAAAATCTACTATCCAACTACTTTGGACATTAACGACATGTTTGGCAAGAACCAATGATGAGGTGCCAGGCCAGGGTAATGCTGGCTGTAACGGTTAAGGTTATGTGTCAACTTGACTGAGCCATGATTCTCCATAGTTTGACAGTTATGTAATGATTTAATTTGGCAGTTATATAATGATATCGTCATCCTCTCCATTTTGTGATCTGATGCAATGATTCTCCATTTTTGCATAATGCTGATTATTTGCATAGATTTTGCAAAGACCTGCTCTTTGGAATCTACCCACAGCAGTAAGTGAGGAGTGGGTGTACTTCATTAACAGCTCCCCCTTTACTCTCATTAGAATGTAACACCATTACAGCAGGAACCATGTTCTGTTTACTATCACATTCCTAGTTCCTAGCATAGTACATGACACATAAGGATAGCTTGCTTTAAATGCTTATTAAACATATAAGTAAATAAAATATATAAATGATTATTTTAATGATTAAAAATTGTTAAAAACCATAGTTATATGCAGGTATGCATCTCTTAGTATCCACAATACATTCTATGAAATAGGACATTATGTGATTTGGACATTGTGCAAACACCGTATTAAGATCTTATGAGAGCCAGTTTTTGGTCATCCTTGTTGCCACTGCTGCTAGATTGCTTGTGGAAGTGGGAGAAATGGCCTGTGAAGGGTAGCAGTGGGGGCTGAGAGAGCAGGAGTAGAGTTAAAGGAAACCAGTGAGGAGACATCAGAGCTGAGCAAAGCCTCCACATTCCCCATCCACCTGCAAGACAAAGCCCAACAACCCATGCCCAGAGACATGTCCTTTGCCTTATTTACCTGGATCCTACCTGTGGTCCAGTATTGCAAGAGTCTGGGTTTAGGGTCATTAAAACCATTGTTGTTGTTGTTAAGTGCCGTTGAGTCATTTCCGACTCATAGAGACCCCATGACCAGCAGAACAAAATACTGCCCGATCCCGTGCCAGACCCACAATCCCTGCTGTACTTTAGCCCATCATCGCGGCCACCGTATCAATCCATCTTGTTGAAGGCCTCCCCCTTTTTCACTGGCCCTCCACCCTACCAAGCATGACATCCTTCTCCAGGGAATGGTCCCTTCTGACA
>NW_006921987.1:1325846-1340250 GCF_000298275.1 Orycteropus afer afer
CCCCTTTCTCTTGCTCTTCTGGTCTGCTACTCTGCATGTCCCTTAGTTGTCTCTCCTCACCTGTAACCCTGGGGCTGACTGCTCTTCTGTCCGGGTTCAAGGCTTTTATCCCCTTAAAACCATTAGAGGGAAACAATAAACAAAAGGAGAGCTGCTTTTCCTTTGAGAAAAAAAGAAAAAAAAAAAATATATATATTGGATCACAGATGTAGATTTCATGGAACATTGCCTGAAGGGTGTTAAGCCATGCATGCCTGTATAGCTGCAGAATATTCTATTTCAGTGACATGCAATCTGCATTGTTGGGTTTTTAAGTTCTTTTCCTTTTATCGATGTTCTTATTAGGTATTATCACAATGCACAAAAATATTTGTGCACTCCTTTGCATATTTATAAAAAATATTTTATTTTTTTAATATTTTTGAATATATTTAAATTCTAGAACTAGAATGACAGCACAAAGGAACCTTCACAAACCTCTTGATGATTATTGATAAGTTAATTTTCAGAAAAATGCCCTAATATATCTTTCTGTTGGCATGTTTGAGTTTTCTTTGTAAAACTTTGCCAGCAGAGAGAAAAAAAAATCATTTCTTTTTTTTTTTTCCCAAAATGAGTACTTTATTTTAATTCATATTACTATGGTCTCTAATTAAGTTGATCCTTTTTCACATAAATTATTGACCATCTGAGTTTTTTAAGGAATTGTCTGTCTGTGTCTGTTTTTCTTTTTTCATGTTGTTCATTTTTCTGTTGAGGTGTTGTTATTACTGTTGTTGTTAGGTGTCATTGAGTAGATTCTGATTCATAGAGAGCCTATGTACAACAGAAGGAAACATTGCCTGGTCCTGTGCAATCCTCACAATCCTTGCTATGCTTGAGGCCATCCTTGTAGCCACTGTGTCAATCTATCTCATTGAGGGTCTTCCCCTTTTTCTCTGACTTCACCAAACATGATATCCTTCTCCAGGGAATTATCCCTGCAGACAACATTACCAAAAAAGGTGAGAAGTCTGGCCATTCTCACTTCTAAGGAGCATTCCAGATCCACTTTTTCCAGGACCAATTTGTTCATTCTTCTGTCAGTCCATGGTATTTTCAGTAGTCTTCACCAACAGCACATTTCAAAGGCATCAGCTCTTCTTTGGTCTTCCTTATTCATTGTCCAGCTTTCACATGCCAATGAAGCGATTGGAAATATAATTGCTTGGGTTATGAATACCTTAGTTTTTCCAAGTGACACTTTTCTTTTCAACACTTTAAACAGACATTTTGCAACAGATATGCCCAATGAAATTGAAGTCTGATTTATTGACTGCTGCATCCATGGGTGTTGATTAGGAATCCAAGTAAAATGAAATCCCTAACAACTTCAATCTTTTTTCCATCTATCATGATGTTTACTGGTCCAATTATGAAGATTTTGTTTTGTTTTGTTTTGTTTTATTTATGTTGAGGTGTAATCTACAGTGAAAGGTGTAGTCTTTGATCTTCATCATAACTGCTTCAAGTCTTCTTCATTTTCAGCAAGTACAGGTTGTTAAAGAGTCTTCCTCTAACCCTGGTGCTGCACTCTTCTGTTCAGCTTTTCAGATTATTTGCTGAACATATACATTGTCTAAATATGGTGAAAGGATACAAGCTGGATGTGTGCCCTTCCTTAAATCATGCAGTATTGAGGCTTTAGAGTTATTTATTTTAGCAATTCACAGGAACTCATTTTATATTAAAAAGCAGTAGCCATTTCACATGTATTTGTTAAAGATATCCTTCTCATATTAGTTTTAATATTGCTAATTATGACAAACAAACTTTTTCCTTTTTTTTTTTTTTAATGTGGTTTAGTCAATCTATTAGTTCTTTCATTTGTGGTTCTTTTAAGTGTATTATGCTTGAAATTCCTTGCCCAACTTAATATGAGTTAAATATTCAATTCATGTATCTCTTTGTCTCTGTCTATTTACCTTATATTTTTCATATTTGGGACTTAAATATCTTTGGGTCTTATTTAGGCAATTTGCTATTGCTTATGTTCAAAATGTGACTGAATACTTTTTAAAAGTATTTTCCACTGCTTCATACCTGGTACCATGAATACGCTCTGTCTGAGGGATCAATGAGGATGGTGATTATCTTGGCCTTGGGGACAAGAGATGCAGCTCTTCTGGGAGCTTCTTCTGAATGGAAATAATTAGCACTCTTCTCAAACAGAAAGTCACTTGTAATGTTGGATGGAGTAGGGAAGAAGTCCATATACCTGAAGGAGGACAAAGACAATGAATTAGTTTAAATTTTAATTATTTTCCCTGTTATACTCAGTATATAAAATAAATTTCACATTTTACATTTATATAACTTGCATTGGTTATCAATTTTAATTAATGATGGTATAATAGTCTAAATAGTGTATATTTGATATACTTTGAATGTGTTAACAATCTAAGGTATTATTGCTCTGATTCATTTTGGGAAGGGAAAGAAATGAGATAAAATATGTAGGTTGATAAAAGATGAGAGACACTTCTTTAGATTTGGCCTGATATTCTATGCTACCAAAATCCAAATCCAAATAGATGAGGTTGACTCCAAGTAAACAACATATTGTACCATTTGCTTACTAAATATTTGAAAATAGTACATTTATGTTTGAAAACTTGAATATAGAAATTCTTAAGTTGAAATCAAAGTGAACCAGAGAGGAATATGTGTATAAGAATAGCAATAAAATACTAAACAGAATAGGGCATCATTCTTTCTTCCTTTTTAACTTCTGCTTAATTTGTAATATGTGTAGCAATGTGAACACATTATAGTCTATCTAAGGTAATTAAGGGGATATTTCCTGCCAGTTGATCCTGTGGTGCCTTGGTATGTTCACTCCTCCATATGCTGTCAGAACATTCCTCTGTGTGTAGATTATGGAATCAATATGTTCTGGGGTTAATTCAGTGCAAGGCTTTAATTATGTGTATAACCTTCCTAACAGCTCATCACTTCTGCAACCCTCACATGTTCTAGAAATAAATAATGAGAGCAATTAAGAATTCATATAAGACACTTTTCCTCTTTGACATTTGTTATTATGTTTCCCAAATGTGAAGTGATGAAGAGTCTCATCTATATTCCTGCTTAAAAATTTGCGTGCCATTTGAGTTTACAGATAAGAGAGAATTGCTGTTCTGCTGTTTAGTAGCTTGTGTGCTATTCCAAAACTTATTTAGCTCTTTAAAAGTAAGATGATTGTTGTGGTGGTTGTTGGTTTCTAGGCAGTCCATTCCAACTCCTGATAATCCTATGCATTACCTAGTAGAACAGCCTTATAGTTTTTCTTGGCTGTAATCGTAATGGATGGAGATCAGGCTTTTTCATCCACGGTACTACTGGGTAGGTTCAAATCACCAAACTCTAGATTGGCAGTTGAACACAAACTGTTGGCATTATCCAGAGACCTTCTAAAAGTAAGGCAGTGCTTGTTATTGTTGTTGTTTGCCTTTGAGTTGATTCCAATTCATGCTGACTCCAGGTGACAGAGTAGAGCTGCCACAGAGGGTTTTCTTGACTGTAATCTCTGCAGAAGCAAATCACCAGGTCTTTCTCTCATGGAGCCACTGAGTGGATTCAAACCACCAAACTTTTGGTTAGCAGTCAAACTTCACAATTATGCTATTAAGGCTCCTTGCAAAAGTAGAAAAAAAATATAGGGATAGCCTACGTTCTTATTATGAGAAGCCAAACTGCTCACGGGCATTGGCTGTGCTTCACCCTAATTGTATCCACACCTAAAAACAGTGTTTCAGTTGAGGACAGGTTCATGTGTGACAATAGCACATAAAGTTGCATGTTTTACATGTGTAAATTGAGCAGAATTTTCTCAGGGTAAGATTTGCTTAATATACCTGAGAGTTGGAAGTCAAGTACATTTTCTTATAAATTTTGATAGAGCTAGGAAAAAGCATCAGAGTAAACATCAGTTCCAAAATCAAGTTCATTCTGTTCCCCTTGGGACAATACTGTGATTTTTTTTTTTTTTTAAATAATGCATTCAGTCTAATTTAACATTTCTCATATGCATGTATATGACCATAGTTGATATGTTTTTGCAAATGTTCTATTATTTACATGACAAATATTAACCTATATTAAAATACAATATCTATGTTGTTAGTGAAGACATATGCCATAGAACATTAAATAAGCATAAAATAAAACTTCTGATTTCTTTGTTTCTCTAAGCAGCATTGTGAAAATGAATGATATGTTTAGTTAAAAATAATTCTAGCATAAGAAGACAATAGCATGCTTAAGAAGGATTTTAAGTGTCCTGGAGAATGAGACTGATGAAAAATTTCCCATAAATGCTCTTTATTCAATCATACTAATTTACCAGAAACATATTATCATTATTGCACTGTCCAAATAAAATTATGAACAACACGACTTAAACATATCATCATTATAAATTAATTTCTAATTCACTGTGATAAAATTGAGCATAACAAATTTATCCTGTAATTATGCAGATGCCACGCATACATCTATAATTGCTCCACTGTGATTTAGCATGTGTTAATAATGGACTTATTTTATTTTTCTTACCAATCGATTCCTTTGTGATAGTTGTTCCCATTAAAGAATTGAACTTCTTCAAATGTTTTTGGGCTAGGGAGATTACTGATGATGGAAGGATGCATAAGAAGAAATAAATAAAGTGCAGTTGTTCCTATTACAAAAAAGAAAGTAAAACGTTATAAGGCAATAAAAGAAGAGACAAAATGTTATTTTAGCAGACTTTGCTAAATAAATAATACCCAAAAGACCAATTCTTCCTGGTGTCAAAATGATTTCCTTAAAGATTTTATGCAGCAACAGTCTCAGCATGTTTATTAGTCTTTATGACTATATTCACTTAAATGCTTGATTTAATATTAGTATGTAGACAAAGAGAAACAGATGAATGATAAAATAAGAGAGAACTTCAGAAATCGTGAGATTCCCTCCCCCTGCATCTTGCAAGTCAGGTGTGTGGCTAAAGCATCAAGGGTATGAAGTTCCTCTCTTTCTAGCATCCAGTACAGTATCTGACATGGTGGATCCTCAACTACTGTTAAATTAAAATCAATTATGTTTAACCAAACTATTCAACAGATATTTACTAAATGTTATCTGTGTATGGCACTCTAGTAATTATTAGTGATAACTACTAGCAAGAAAAGCATATTTGCTGCCCTCATAAACTTCAAATTGGTAATCATGAGTCAAGTAAACAGGTGACTGAGTGACCTAATAAGACAGGTTCTGCAATTAGAAAAGACAGAGTCATCTTCCACAGTGATATAGACTTGAAGTCAATGAGGACTTCTAAGAAGGAGTATATTCTAAGACTGTTACTGAAAATACAAGTGTTACTCAGCAAAGTTGGAAGAGTAGGGTAGGATTCTCAGAAGATACAAGCCTGAATGTCCTCTCCTGGCAAGATGGAGCCATCAAGTCTGGTGACTGAAGCACGAGGCTGAACAAACTAGCTGATGGAACCCACTCAATGTGTACATCACAAAGAGACAGATGTTATCTCTGAACTGTGTTTTACTCTAAGACATGCTAGAGACGAGGGACTTGCTAAGGAGGTAAAGATGCAGCATCTTCTGACCTCTAACTATACAAGAAGAAAGCATAACCACCATCAGTAGCCCAAGTCCTGTTCCTATGAGGCCAGACATGCTACTACCCTCCAAACTTCTTACTAACCTTGTCACCAACCATTCCTCCCACAGCACCCATCACCTCTCTGCTGGGTTCAATAATTTGCTGCAGTGGCTACACAGAACTCAGAGATTATAGGGCTTTTTAGGGAAGCAACAGGCTACAGTTCAAGTTAGGAACACGCTCAGTCTCTTGGAGACAGCTGTCTCAGTCAGCAACCAGCAGTCTTTCTCATGTCTGTCTTTCAGCAGCATCTCTCTCATCCAGCAGTGAGAGATTACCCCCCTCCTGCCTCTTGGAGGGCTCCTTTTTGAACCTGGCAGAGTGGCCAAAATCAAACAATCCCAGCATCAGAATTCTATACACCTGAGAGAGAGAGCAAACTTTCCAGAAGATTGCTTTCTGCTACTCCAACAAATATAAACCAGGTGGATAATTTTAACAATCAGCTACTCATGGCAAAGGGGGAGTTACAAAGACTATGGCTAGAAAAACCATACCATATAATTTACTACATCACAGAACTATGGTAGAAAGTATGCATAAAGTGACTTGGATTTCATGGCTTTCATAACTCAAAGCACCCTCTTTTGAAAGGCTTACCCCTTGGGTAACATGCTTGAACCAGGAGAGAGCATTGGCTTTCTCAGCCTTGGGACAGAAGCAGATGAGCCACACAGGTGACCTGGCAGAATAATACCAATTTTGCTTATTGTTGGAATAATTGTACAGGATCCCATTCTTCTCAATGTTATCCATAATTAGAAGAGGAGAGATTCATAGAGAATTGGTAGCTTGCTTTAATATACCTTAATCTCATAGAAGCAAAATTTGCTGTGCTTAAATTATTAATGTGATTACCAGCTGTTTAAATTCTCATAGTTTTGAATGACCATCAAAAATGAATAAAAGCATGAGTACTCAAAAGAAAGTGGCATGACAATAGATCTAAAGAGACTCACAACCTTGGATGTGAGATCAGTTAAAGCTTCTAGAGTGGGTGACTTGTAATTAAATAAGATGGCAAAGATTAAAAATGGTCATAAGGAAATTTAATAACTATTTTAAAAAAGCTTTTAGGAGTTAAGAAATATGGAATTGAATCATACAAACTCAATAAATAAAACTGAAGGAGACACAACTGGTTAATAACTAAATTAGAGAGCTGAAGGCAGAAGTAGAGGTAATATCTCAAACACTCTGAACCATATAGACATGAAAATTATGAGGGCCAACAGGAGTCCTGAAAGACCAATCCTGCAAATAAGAGGTGTTCCCAAAGGGAAAAAATATGAGAGGCAGAAAAACAATGTACCAGGGATAAAAAATGGATAAGAGATTGAGTAGGATCTGGAAGGGAACATGGAATCAAGAAGGGTTCTTTTTAATACTCTTTAAAATGAAACTTACTTAAAGATGTTTAAATGATAATCTAAGAAACAGATTTTGAGACATACAAAAGAGCTGAGAAAATTGTATTTAATATCCTGAAAATGTTGAGATGGATCCAGGGCACAGATAAAGGAATACTTCTGAATTATTGCTTGCTATCTAAAAATAGATACTTCATTACTTCATTTAGTAGAATGTACAGTATTTAATCAACCTGATGGCACAGAATTGTATTCAAATCTCCCCAAAACTATAGAAAGTCAAAGGCTTTATGTTATGAACTTGTGATGGTTAAGATTATGTGTCAACTCAGCTAGGCCATGATTCTCAGTAGTTAGGCAGATATTATGTAATCTTCAATTTTGTGATTTGATGTGAGCAGCCAATCAGTTGAAAGGGAAATTTCCTTTGGTCTGTGATCTACGTCTAATATGTATGCATGTCCTGGAAAAGCTATCCCTCTCTTGATTTGACATACAACTTGTCATCATCTGAAGTCCCATTCTTGGGATGTGAGCCAGCAGCCTGCTGCCTGACCTACAGATATTCACTAGCTTCTACAATCCCATGAGTTAGCAGCCTGTCATTTGACCTGCCATATTTGGGTTTGTCAGCCTCTGCAGCCATGTGAATCAGGAGACACCTACAGCCTGATGCCTCACCCACAAATTTTGGACTTTCCAGCTTCCACAACTGTGTGAGCCATTTCCTTGAAATAAATTCTTCTATCAAATAATATCATTATTAACACATGTGAGTAAAATCTTGCTGAAGATAATTAAAAAATGATTGTAGCAGTATATTGACAGAGAACTTCCAGAAATGCAAGCTCAGAAGAGGACATGGAATGAGGGATATCATTACTGATGTCAGATGGATGTTGGCTTAAAGTAAAGAATACCAGAAAGATGTTGACTTGTGCTTTATTGATTGTGTGGATAATAACAAATTATGGATAATATTGAAAAAAGTGGGAATTCATGAACCTTGATTATGCTTACCAAGAATCTGTACATGGACTAGAAGACTGTTCAGACAGAATAAGAGGATACTGCATGGTTCAAAGTCAGGCAAGGAGTGCATAAAGGTTGTATCACTTCACCATACTTATTCAATCTGTATGCTGAGAAAATAATCTGAGAAGCAGGACTATATGAAGAAGACCACGGCATCAGAATTGGAAGAAGAGTCATCAACAACCTGTGATACACATACAACACAACTTTGCTTGGCAAAAATGAGGATGACTTGAAGCACTTACTGATGAAGATGAAAGACTGCAGTCTGCAGTATGAATTGCATCTCCAAGAAAACAAAAATCCTCACAAATGGACCAATAAGCAGTATCACAATAAATGGAGAAAAAAATTGAAGTTGTTAAAGATTCAATACTACTTGGTTCCAAAATCAACACCAAAGGAAGCATCAGTCAAGACATCAGACAACATATTGCACTGGGAAAATCTGCTCCAAATGACCTCTTTAAAGTGTTGAAGAGCAAAGATGTCTCCTTGAAGACTAAAGTGCACCTAACACAAGCCATGGTATTTTCAGTCACCTCATATTCATGTGAAAGCTGGACAATGGCAACGAACAAGGAAAACTGAGGAAGAGTTGATGATTTTGAGTTGTGGTGTTGGTGAAGAATACTGAAAGTACCATGGACTGCTAAAAGAACTAACAAATTTGTCCTGGAAGAAGTGCAGCCAGAATGCTCCCTGGAAATGAGAATGGCCAAACTTCATCTCATCTACTTTGGTCATGTTGTCAGAAGGTACCATTCCTTAGAGAAGGATGTCATGCTTGGTAAAGTGGAGGGTCAACAAAAAAGGGGAAGGTCTTCAGTGAGATGGATTGACACAGTGACTACAAGGATGGGCTCAAGCATAGCAAGGATTGTAAGGATGGCACAGGACTGGGCAGTGTTTCATTCTGTTGTACATGGGGTCATTATGAGTCAGAGCCAACTCGATGGCACCTAAGAACAACAACAAAAACAATAACATATATTCATGTAAGTATACTTCACTGGTTTTATTCCTCCAGAGAGCTCAGCCTAAGATGTTTGGTACCAAGAGAGGTTCTAGAGGAACAAAATTGTAAGGATGAGTTTTCTAAATTGGTTATCAAGTCTAGCTTATATGCACTGATGACTCTGTATCCAGTAGTACAGAGAGCACTGATAGTCCATGATGTGAGGTGGTAATAGAAATATGCAATCAAATATGGATTAGATATTTGTGACAGACAAGCCTCTGGGTGATTATGTATTTGTTACTTTTCTAAAATACCTGCAGAGTGAGAAGTATAAGGAAGCTGGTTGGTTGATCCTACTTTCACCAGACGAAGCAGTGAAAGAAATGGATGTCCCCTCAAAGCTTCAGAGTCACACTTTATGTGTTGTATGCAAGACCTGAAAGTAGTTACCACTTGTGCCCTGAAAGAAAGTCTTATTTCTTGTAGTATCAGAGCTTCTATTACCAAAAACCAAACCCTTATCATGAGAGGAGCTGAATTAAATTGTCCATTGAATTCTCAAATTAGAATAGTGTGTAAAGTTAAAGTGAGGCAATGGGATCCTGAAACCTGGGATGGGGAAAAATAGGCAGATAATCAGGAACAGGGGACATTGAGGACTTAAATTCCATTACATTACTCCGGCCAACAGAATCATCCCTTTTCATCTCACCTGAAGAGATTACTCCATCTTTTGTAAAACACTATTCCAAGTCAAGCCATTATTTCTTTCTTATGGATTGAACTGTATCTCCCCAAAGTATGTGTCAACTTGTCTAGGCTATGATTCTCAGTATTATTTGATTATCATCCATTTTGTGATTTAATGTAACTCTCCTCTGTGTTATGAATCCTAACCTCTATGGTGTTAATGAGGGAGGATATAATCTACATTATTAAGTTGTACCTTGAGTCAATCTCGTTTGAAATATAAAATATATTAAACAAGTGAGATGATATTAAAAAGATCTATTAACACTAAGAAAGAAGAGCCAGGAGTGGAGCACATTCTTTGGACCCAAGATCCCTGTGCTGAGAACTTCTTAGATTCAGGGGAAGATTGACAACAAACACATAGAAATCTCCAAGGATTCTCAGGCCCATAGATGTTGAAAGGAAACAAGGGTCTTTCTCCAGAGCCAACAGAGAGAAAGTCTTCCCCAAAAGCTAATCCCTGAATTCTGACTTCTAACATCATAAACTGTAAGATAATCAATTTCTGTTTGTTAAAGCCATCAATCATGTTATTTCTGTTACAGCAACAATAGATACTCTTTCACCCTCACCTGAAGAGATTAATTCAATTGTGCTTAAATAGTCTTTGTCTCAGATACCACCTACGGTGATGCCTGTGGCTTCTTGGAGGCATTGCTTGAGGCCTTTTAAGACTTGTTGAATATCCCTAGGATACACAACTACCACCCATTTTTGCTTCAAAACTGGCAAAACCCTCACATTGCATCTCTGACATAGGGAGTAAGGGGTATTATGATTGGAAAGGTGAAGTGGAAGCCATTGAAACTGGTCCCACCAAGGCGGGGGGAGGGTGATACCACATTGTTGGATGGATTGAAGAGATTAGTGCCACCATCAAGGACTTGAAGGGTGTAAAGGTGGTGATTCCCACCACACCCACATGCAGCTCGCCTGTTTGATTGGCCTGTGGGAAAAACAGATGGATCTTGGAGAATGACAGTGGATTCTCATAAACTTAACCAAGTGGCTACTCAAGTTTTAGTATCTGTTACAGTGTAGTTTCATTGCTTGAGCAAATTAATACATATCCTGGTATCTGATATACAGCTACTGATCTGCCTAATGCCTTTCTCCATTCCTGTTTAAAATATCACCAGAGCAGTATGCCTTCAATTAGCAAGACCGTCAATAGATCTTCACTGCCCAGTCTCTGGGGTGACATAATTTGGTCTTCAGAGACTTTGATTGCCTTTTCTATTCACTAGATAACAAATTGGTCCATTGCATTGATGACATTATGATGATTGGACCTAGTAAGGAAGACATATCAACCTAGACTTATTGGTAAAACTTATATGTACTAGAGTTAGGGGAAGTAAACCAACAAAAATTCAGATGACTTCTACCTCATTCTAGTGGTGTGTAGTATGTTGAGATATTCTTTTGAAAGTGAAGATAAGTTGTTACATCTGGTCCCTCCTACAGCTGAAAAGAAGGAAAAAATATTTGTATTTTGGAGGCAACATATCCTTCATTTTTGTGTGTTACTCTGGCCTACTTATCAATTGACTTGAAAAGCTTCCAGTTTTATGTGTGGCCCAGAACAAGAAAATGCACTACAAAAGGTTCAAGCTGCTGTGCAAGCTGGTCTGTCACTTTGGTAGTGTGATTTGGATGCTCCAGTGGTGCTTGAAGTGTCGGAGATAGATAGAGATGCTGTATGGAGTCTTTGGCAGGCCCCTATTGGTGAATCATAGCTTATGTCTGTAGGATTCTGTAAGCAAAACCATTCTCTGCAAATAACTACTCAAAAAAAAAAATAAAAAAATAAAAAAATATTGTGATATGGTTGAACATTTACAAAGCAAATTCACTTTCCATACAGCAGCTCACACACACTTTGTCTCATGACATTGACTGAAATTTCCCACAATGCAACAGCTCTCCTCCCATTTCCTCCCCATAGTTACCTCTTCCCTGTTTCCTTCCCTCCCATGTACTCCTGCCCCCTGAGTAGTCTCCCTCTGCATACACAGCCCTTCTTTCTCCCATGATTGTTCTCTTGAAGGAGTGTATCTACCTAATGTAAATGTTCAGCTCCTATGCCTGTCTTTTGTTTGGCTGGAAGCCACAGGAGTGAGTTCAGTTTCAGACCTGAAGTGCAGTTAGGGCTCATAGACTCAGGGATTTCACCAGGCTCTCTCAGACCAGCAGACCTGGTCCTTTTTTTTTTTTTGTGATTTTTGCACCATATTGTTCTCCCACTTTATTCAGGATCTCATACATAGATCCCTCTCTAACTGGTTGACAGTGGTAGCTGGGTACCATCTAGTTCTTCTGGTCTCACATCATGTAGGCTGAGGATTGCATGGTGTACCAATCCCTTGGACTAATTGTTTCCATGCATTTTGGTTTTCTTCATTCTTTGCTCTGGATGAGGAGAGATCCACCGTTGCATCTAGATCACCTCTTGCAAGCTTTTAAGATCCCAGTTGTTACTTGCCAAAGTAGGATGTGGAACAATATTTTTGTGTAGTATGTTATGCCAATTGAGCTTGATGTCTCCTGTGACCATGGTCCTGAGCCCACAGGTCCAACTACTCTCTCTTTCTGGATAGCTGGATGTGGCCAAGAAGTAACTACAACCTTGTCCCTTGTCAGCTCTGCTATATACCTGGACATTCTTACAGGACATACAAATACACTGGTAGAAACACTGTCTGCCAACCCTATACATGGTCATGGGCACACTCCCCCTTGCATAGACATACTTAATCATTCAGCCTGTCTACCCAGTTATCCATCAGTAGATCAATGTTTACCATCAGTGACAAACAGAACTGTATGTGCAAAAGGGTTCATCTCTATTTTCTGTACCTCCTATGCACCTGACTATGTCTTCCTCCTCTTCATGCCACCATGTTGATCACTCACATTTGGTAAATTGCTCTTCCCTTCATCCAAATCTACACTTGTTTCTACTTATCTAGCAATCCCCACCCCACCCCCCCGGTAACCAACAAAGAAACTTTCGTTCCATATATAAACCTTTCCTTGACTTTTTACAGTGATGGACTAATACAATATTTGTCCTTCTATGACTGACCTATCTCATTCAACATAATGTCCTCCAATTTCATCCATGTTATGTGGTCTTTTGCAGATTCTACATTATTCATTAGGGTTACATAGTATTCCATGGTGTGTATTACCATAGTTTGGTTATTCATTTCTCTGTTGATAGGCACCTAAGTGGTTTCCATCTTTTTTCTATTGTAAATAATGCTGTGATGAACATGAGTGTGGATATATCTGTTCTTGTCATGGCTCTCAATTCTTTAGGGTATATACCTAGTAATGGAATGGCTGGGTCAAATGACATCTCTAATTCCAAGATTTTAAGGAATCACCATACTCCTTTCCACAGTGGTTGTATCATTTGATCATCCCACCAATAGCATATGAGAGTCCCAATCTTTCCACATCCTCACCAGCATTTGTTATTTTCTGTCTTGTTGAACTTTGCTACTAGTGCTTGGGCAAGATGGTATCTCATTGTTGCTTTGATTTGATCTCTCTAATGGCTAATGACCAAGCATATTACTTCATATGTTGGTTGGCTGCTTGAATATCCTCTTTGGTGAAGTGTCTATTCATGTCTCCTGACCATTTTTTTAATTGGATTCTTTGTCTTTTTGTTGTTGAGGTGTTGGAGTTTCCTATAAATTTTAGATATAAGTTCTTTGTTAGGTATGTTGTTAGCAATTTTTTTTTCTCAATCTGTAGGTTCTCTTTTGACTCTTCTTTTTGAGGTAGGGGTGTGGGGCTTTCAATTCTGTTTCATTGGTCTTATACATCTATCATTAAATCAGTACCAGGTTGTTTTGATTACTATAGCTGTATAGTATGTTTGAAGTCAGGAAGTGTGAGAACTCTTACTTTATTATTCTTCAAAATTGCTTTGGCTATTTGGGAATTCTTGCCTTTCCATATAAAGTTTTGGATTATTTTTCCATTTCTGTAAAAAGAGCTGTTGGAATTTTTATCAGAATTGCATTGAGTCCACAGGTAGTAGCTTTGGGTAGTATTGACATTTTCACAATATTAAGTATTCCGATCCATGAGCGTGGAATGCCTTTCCATTTACTTAGGTCTGTTGTAGTCTTTTGCAGCAGTGCTTTAGAGTTTTCTTTTTTATTTATTTATTTACTATTGTGCTTTAGGTGCAAATTTACAGAGCAGAGTTTGTTTTACATTCAACATTACATGTATATTTAGTTTTACTCCCCATTTGCTATTCCCAGCCCTAGCCCAGTCTCTTCCTCTCCCTGCCCAGTAACCACAACCCCACTGTGGCCCTCATAGTTATGCACTCCTGTGTATCCTGCATTTCCTCAGTGTGAATGTTGCCCCTCTGGTGCCACGCAGTTGACTTTTGACTCTTTTGGAGAAGTCTTAGGAAGTACATAAAAATTTAAATTTTAGAAGGTCCCATTCATCTAGTTTATCTTGTGATGTTTGTGCATTTTTACTTATGTTTTGACAGTCTATTAATGTTATATATTACATTACCTAAGTCTGCCTCTATTTTCCTTTGATG
>NW_006921987.1:1340935-1349260 GCF_000298275.1 Orycteropus afer afer
ATGACACAACTTTGTTTGCTGAAACTGAAGATGACTTGAAGCACTTACTGATGAAGATTGAAGACTACAGTCTGCAGTATGGGTTATACCTCAATACAAAGAAAACAAAATCCCCACAACTGGTCCAATAAAAAGCTTCACAGTGGATGGAGAAAAGCTTGAAGTTGTCAAATATTTCATATTACTTGGCTCTACGATCAACACAAATGGAAGCAGAAGTCAAGACATCAGACAATATATTGCATTGTGCAAATCTTCTGCAAAGGACCTCTTTCAAGTGATGAGAACAAAGATGTCTCCTTGAAGACTAAAGTGTGCCTAACCCAAGTCATGGTATCTTCAATAACCTCTTATGCATGTAAAACCTGGACAATGAATAAGAAAGACCAAAGAAGAGTTGATCCTTTTGAGTTGTGGTGTTAGAGAAGAATGCT
The DNA here is from genome assembly GCF_000298275.1 of Orycteropus afer afer. NCBI lineage: Eukaryota > Metazoa > Chordata > Mammalia > Tubulidentata > Orycteropodidae > Orycteropus > Orycteropus afer. The sequence goes on from NW_006921987.1 coordinate 1,341,370, forward strand.
AAGAGTACCATGATCTGCTAAAAGGACTAATAAATCTGTCCTAGAGCAAATGTAGACAGAATGCTCCTTGGAAGCGAGAATGGTCAGACTTCGTCTCACCTACTTTAGTCATGTTGTCAAAAGGAACCATTCCCTGGAGAAGGACATCAAACTTGGTAAAGTGGAGGGTCAAGCAAGAAGAGTAAGGTCCTCAATGAGGTGGATAGACACACTGGCTGCAGTGACGGGCTCAAGTATAGCAAAGATCATGAGGCTGGCACAGGATCAGGCAGTGTTTTGTTCTGCTGTGCATAGGGTTGCTGTGAGTTGGAGAGCACAGCTACTACTGTGGCTGGATAGTAGGTTTTGAGATCTGAAAGTGTGAGATTCATGGGTGCCGGAACCAAGGGCTGAAAATGGGAGTGGTACTACTAACTATTACTTTTAATGACTCTTTCATAAAATTTTTGTTTCCTGGAACCAAACCTTGTCCCTGTCTTGTTCCAAAGGTAAGAATGCTCCCACCAGAGGACACAACACTGATTGCATGGAACTTAGAGTTAAGAATGTCACCAGCCACTTCAGGCTACTCACGCCTTTGGATCAACAGGAATAGAAGGGAATTATCATATTAGCTAATGTGATTGATCCTGGTTACCAAAGGGTAATCAAATTGATGTTATAGAATGAAGATAAAGATTATGTCTTGAATTCAGGAAATCCCTTAGGACTCCTCTTAGTACTACAATGCCCTGTGATTAAAGTCAATGGAAAACTTCAGCAGCCAATTGTGACATGACTACTAATAGCCCAGATTCTACAGGGATGAAGGATTGGGTCACTCTGTCAGGCAAAGAACCACACCCAGCTGAAGTACTTGTGGAAAGCAAAAGAAATACATAATTGTTGGTAGAAGAAGGTAGTTCTAAATGACAGCTATGGCCATATGACCACTTAAAAAATGAACACTGATTGTTTTGATTATTTCTTCCTTGGTTTTTTGTATCTCTATGTGTATGTATGTATTTATATACACCCACTCTTTCCTTGAGGAATTGATGAATTTGAATTTTGGTATTGGCAAAAGATGTTGAATATACCTTGGACTTCCATGAACAAATTTGTTTTGGAAGAAGTACAGTCACAATACTCCTTAGAAGCAAGGAAGACAAGAATTCACCTCAAGTACTTTGGACATGCTATCAGAATTTAACTGTCTTTGGAGAAGGACATAATGATTGGAAGAGTAGAGGGTCAGTGAGAAAGATGAAGACCTTCAATGAGATGGATTGACACAGTGGCAGCAACAATGGGCTCAAGCTTAGTGATGGTTGTGAGAACGGTGCAGGGCTGGGCAGTGTTTGTTCTATTGTTGTTCTGCAGGATTGGGCAGTATTGTTTTCTGTTGTACACAGGTTGCTAGAAGTTGGAACTGACTTGGTGTCACCTAAATAAAACAACAAATCCTTACTTATCCACATGATTAGGTCCCAAAGAGCAGGTAATTATGCATAAATCATCATTATGCAAAAATGGAGGATGACTGCATCGTTAAATAACTGCCAAATTACATCACTGTATAACTACCAAATCACTGAGAATCATGGCCAAGACAAGTTGACACATAACCTTAATCATCATAGCCAACATTACTCTTGTCTCACACCTTGGTATTCATTACTGGCAGACATATGTTGTTAATGTGAAAAATAGTTGGAAATTAGATTTTTATTATTGCCATAAATGTGAAATGTTGAATAATGAGAAAGTTGATAAGTAAGGAGTAGGTGTATATAGAAAATCTTTGTTTTCCTCCCTCTTTTATTCCCTTACTTACTATAAATGAGATGTAAATGGCACTAGTGCACTTTTAGTTGTACTCATGTTATTTCTGTCATGTTAGGTGCAAGTATGAGTTTGATATTGTTTTTATCTAGAGATTAGGCAAGGTTTCAGGATATGTTGGCAAGAGGTGGATGGTGGTTAAGATTATATGTCAACTTGACTAAACTATGAAGGTCAGTAGTTTGGCAGATATTATATAATCATTCTCCATTTTGTGATATGATGTGAGCAGCCAATCAGTTGAAAGGGGAGTTTCCTTGGAGAAGTGGACTGAGTCCAATGTTTATGCTTATTTTGGTAAAGCTAGGCCTCTCTTGATCCAGCAACCAACTTTTCAATATTGACCTCCAGTTCTTGGGATGTGCACAATCATCCTGTAGCCTGCCCTGTGGTTGTAGCCTTGTAAGACAACAGCCTGCCATCTGACCTGCTTATTTTGAGTTTGTTAGTCCCTGCAACCACATGAGTCAGGAGAAGCCTCCAGCCTGACATCTGACCAGCAGATTTGGGACTTGCCAACTTCTACACTTGTGTGGATCATTTCCTTGAACTCTCTCTCTCTCGCTTGCTCGATTTCATTGGTTTTGCTCCTCTAGAGAATCCAGCTTAAGACAAAGACCTACATCTTTATACTGCACAGAGATGGAGAGATGTCATGAGACATCTAACTGGAAGCAAGGAGAAAGCACTTTTAACTAGGGACAGTGGACATGTGACTTGATATAACAACGACAAAACATTGCCATTAAGCTGATTCTGATTCATGGTGTTCCCACGGGTTATAGCCTAGAACTGCTCCACAGAGTTTTCTTGGCTGTCTTTTTTTTTTTTTTTTTTTATGGAATCAGAACACCAGGCTGTTCTTCCACAGTACTCCTGAGTGGGTTTGAACCACCAGCCTTTAGGTTAGTAGTTGAACAAACTATTTGACCTCTGATAATCCTAATCAGCCATAAATTTGGGTACACACCTAAAAGTGCGTATTTTCTATTATCAACTGTGTTTTCATTTACTATCCTTGCCATTTATTTATATCCATTTTCTTCGATGTAATAATGTTGAAAAGGAAAAAAAAAAAAGGTTTTAAGCCTTGTGTTAACCTAAGACAAATTTTAGTTTTCATGTGCTGATGTTAAACCAGCCAAATTTGAGAAATTCATATTGACAATAGAACACTCATCTTTTGGAAAATTTAAGGCCCATGCATAGTGCTGTCAGAATTATTGTTTTAACTTTGGCCCTTTTATAAATCCTCTCCTATGCTGGGAATCCCAAAATCTGATCCGGAGTCATGATGGGTGCTTATTTGTCTAAAGGATCAGAGAAGGACTGTAATTTCACTGAGTTTAAGGTCAAGGCTACTATGTTGCTTTTGTTGGGTGCCATCAGGCCAATTCTGAACCCTTGTAACAGAGTACAACTGTCTCATAGGGTTTCTTGGCTTCAGTCATGCTTCCTGCCTTTTTTTTTTTTTTTTTTCCTTCTACCTCTAATCTCTGATCTACTTTCAGTTAGCAGAAATCCCCTGTAAGATTCAGTGATGGAGAAATGGGATATCATGTTCTTCTGTTCTCATCTTACAATATCTGAGTACATAGAAGTTTGAAGACCACTTTTGTAGTTCAAGTTTATTGTAAGGGATGCTTGCAGCACATTTTGTTGTTTAAAGACAGTGATGCCTTTAGCCCCATTCCTAGCATTTATCAGTGATCCCCTACTCTCACCTAGGAATTAACAGCCTCCAACAGCAGGAAGGCTGTGATTTACCAACTGAAGCAATAGGGAATGAAATAATACTCATACTACTATGATTGAATGGATTGTAAGAATTACCACAATCATTTTCATATTAGGATAACATTTTGATAGCATATCATTATTTTTTATCATCCAATTTCTTTGTTTGTCTTAGAACCAGCTAAAAGCTTTCTCACTCCTGTACTGGTAGGTCAAATATTAAAATATAAAGGTTTAACTTATTGTCTTTATAATAGGAACAACAAGAAAGAAAATAGATTTACATTTACTAACATGTAATTTTCCAGAGGAACTAAGAAAAAAATAACATTCACTGATAAATGATAGAGGATATGTCTTTAAATTAAATTTCAAACATAATTTTACAGCATAAGAATGTTTTATTTTTTTAGAAGTTATTCCAGAGTTAGCACTGATGAGAAGGAGTTGGTAGAAAATTTATGCACATTTTAAACAACAACAAAAGGGATATATCTGAAAATACTCGCTGCTTTTTTCCCCTCCCTGCACATGTGTAACTTATTGTTATAGTGAAATTTATATTCCTGGAGGAAGAAAATATTTCAACAACCAATATCTAATAGTCTGGAAATTTTGCCCTCAAACTTGAAGATGATCTGCTTGCATGTATTACAAATATCATTGTCTGGTTCAGATTTATTTTATTGTGTCTGTTTGTATTGTGCTATTGTTCGTGTAGTCACTGATGAAAAGACTTCTAGTCAAAGTAGTGAATTCAAAATATATCAATTCAATAAAAACTATAATTAATCAAGACATGAGCAAAGTGCATAAAACTGTCACATAGTGAAGAAAGTATGAAATATTCTAATTGAAAGTGTCATCTCATTGGTGAAATGCCTTCACTCTCTTTTACTACATTCCTATATAGTTGTCCTTCAGCATTGATAAAATAAGGGAAAAAAAATGCCTGATAAACCTCAGGTGTGTCAGAAAATCAGTCCAAATTGTATTAATACATAACAATTTTTGAAACAAACACATATAATGTACTTGAAAGTAATAGTGGTAGTGGTTCTGAAGAGATGATTCATTGAAAGCTGTAAAATAGCCTTGCATTTATCCAGAACACTTTTTTGAACTATAAGTCAGGAGTTAATTGGGAAAAGGCAAACACACACACATACAAGCACATACACAAGAGCAAAGTAAAAATCAGGAACTATAATATATACAATAAATATTTTCAAAAGATTTGATTTAGTTGTTGAACTGCTTTAAAGTCTATAGTTAAAGATTTTAGTATTTAGGTGTAATTAGTAGGTATCATTAGGATCCATGGGGATGGATCAAAAGCAGTTCTAAATAATGAAGTTACCTGTATGCTTAAATATTTCACAAGGCAAAACCTAATCTAATAATTTCATATAACAATAAGTTTTGTAAAAATTAAAAAAAAATTAATGCAAGCATCACAATTAATAATTTGTACCTGTTTTTTGTGGTCCAATCACAAGGAATTTTGGTAAGTGGTCACAAGTTTTCTCTCTGGACCAAATATCTTTGTGTCTTTTATCATCACATGGATTCTATAAGAAGAAAGAATAATTAATTTTATTATGTGAGGAATATCTGTCTCTGTTATGTAAAAAATTGTTCAGAGGTTGAAACAATTTTTGCTTTATATTTCAGAGGTAAGAGTTAGGTCTTACTCTGGTTCAACAATTCACAGCTCTTATCCTTATGAAGTTCTTGGTGCTTTCCCTTTCTTCAACACTGGACCTCAGTGTCAAGTCAATATGTTCTCATCTTCTTCTAATGTTTGGCTGTGTCTAACAACTGAGATTCTACTTTATTTCTGGGTATATGTTTTGCATCTTTATACTAGACACCTTGACTTGGATTAACCTGGTCTGACAATAGTGTCTCAGACACCTGTGCTCAGCTGTAATCCTTATTTTATTTTTGTCCCTAGATGAGGGAATGCCATCTCTGAAGTCAAAGCTTGGAAAAATTTTCTTTTTCTTTCACACTATGTGCTGTTTTGTTGTTTTCATTGACCTAGCTTTGATCCAGTTAGACCTATAGTCTAACTGGATAGCTGAACTACAGTCATGAACTAATAGCATCTAAATCCTTACTTTTAGTCCTACTTCTTTCCTGAGCTCTAGACTCATATTTCAAATCTCGATTTATATTTTTTCCCCACTTGTCTCTCCGTTTGTTACACTGTGGTGGCTTGCATGTTGTTATGAGGCTGGAGGCTTTGCCACCAGTATTTCAAATACCAGCAGGGTCACCCATGGTGAAAAGGTTTCAGCAGAGCTTCCAGGCTAAGACAGACTGGGAAGAAGGATGGAGGCATCCACTTTTGAAAAACTTAGCCAATAAAAACCTTATGAATAGCAGTGAAATACTGTCTGAGAGATTACTGAAAAACTTGATGAATAACCCTGAAACATTGTCTGATATACTGTCAGAAGATGAGCTCCTCAGTTTGGAAAACACTGAAAATACTACTACATAAGAGCTGCCTCCTCAAAGTAGAGTCAAACTTAATGACATGGATGGAGTAAAACTTTCGAGGCCTCCATTTGCTGATGAGGCATAATTCAAAATGTGAAGACATAGCTGCAGATATCCATTAATAATTGGCAATGGAATGTATAAAGTGTGACTTTAAGAAAACTGGAAGTTGTCAAAAATGAATTAAATGTATAAAGATTGGCATCCTGGAATCAGTGAGCTGAAATCGATTGGTTTTGGCCATTTTGAATAAGAAAATCATATAGTCTACTATGCCAGTAAAATAAATTAAATAGGAATGGTTTCACATTCATTGTCAAAAAGAATGTTTCAAGATCTATCTTGAAATACAGTGCTGTCAGGGATAGGATAATATCCATGTCTATAAGAAAGACAAGTCAATACTACTATTACTCAAATTTATGCACCAACCACTAAAGAAGAAGATGAAGACATTGAAAATGTTAAAATGTAGTGATTATTACTAGTAATTGGAATGCAAAAGTTGGAAACAAAGAAGAATCTTTGGTAGTTGGAAAATATAGAAATGATGCTGGAGATTGCATGGTAGAATTTTGCAAGACGAACAACTTATTCAATGCAAATACCTTTTTTTAACAACATAAACGGCAGCTATGCATGTGGACCTCACCTAATGGAATACACAGAAATCACATTGACTACATTTGTGGAAAGAGGTGATGGAGAAGCTTCAGCCAAAACAAGGCCAGGAATTGACTGTGGAAAAGACCATCAATTGCTCATATGCAAGTTCAGGTTGAAGCTGAAAACAATTTAAAAAAGCCCATGAGAGCCAAAATATGACCTTGTTGATATCCTACCTGAATTTAGAGACCATCTGAAGAATATATTTGAAGCAATGAACACCAGTGACCTAAAACTCAATGAGTTTTGGGTTGATATCAAGAACATCATATATGAAGAAAGTAAAAGGTCATTAAAAAGACAGGAAAGGAGAAAAGATCAAAATGGATGTAAGAAGATACTCTGAAACTTGCTCTTGAATGGAGAGTAGCTAAAGCAAATAGAATAAATGGCAAGATCAAAGAGCTGAACAGAAGATTTCAAAGAGCAGCTTGAGACAAACTCAATTATCATAAAGAAATATGCAAAGACCTGCAGTTAGAAAACTAAAAGGGAAGAATACGCTCAGCATTTCTCAAGCTGAAAGAACTGAAGAAAAAAATTAAGCTTCCAGTTGCAATATTGAAAGATTTTATAGGCAAAATTATTGAATGATACAGAAAGCATCAAAAGAAGATGGAAGGAATACACAGTCACTGCACCAAAAAGAACTGGTTGATGTTAATCTATTTCAGGAGGTGGCATATGCTCAAGAATCAGTGGTATTGAAGGAAGAAATTGGAGTCTCACTGAAGGAATTGGCATAACATAAGACTTCAGGAACTGACAGAATGAGATGTTACAACAAATGCATGCTGCACTGGAGGCACTCACTCATCTATGCCAAGAAAATTATAAACCAGTTACCTGGCCAACTGGCAGAGATCCATATTTGGACCCATTACTAAGAAAGATGATCTCATAGAATGTGGAAATTATTGAACAATATCATTAATATCACACACAAGCAAAATTTTGCTGAAGATAATTCAAAAATGGTACCAGCAGTATATTGACAGGGAACTTTCATAAGTGCAAGGACATGGAATGATGGATATCATTCCTGATGTCAGATGGATCTTGGCTGAAAACAAAGAACACAAGAAAGATGTTTACTTGTGTTTTATTGACTATGCAAAAGCAATTGACTGTTTGGATCATAACAAATTATGGATAA
>NW_006921987.1:1349657-1353919 GCF_000298275.1 Orycteropus afer afer
AAAAGATTGAAGTTGTCAAAGATTTCATATTACCTGGATCCACAATCAACACCAATGGAAGCAGCAGTCAAGAAACAAAATGACTTATGCCACTGGGAAAATTTGCTGCAAAAGACCTCTTTAGAGTATTGAAGAGAATCATGTCTCTTTGAAGACTAAGGTGTGCCTAACCCAAGCTGTGGTATTTTCCATAATCTCATATGCATATGAAAGCTGGATAACGAATAAGGAAGACTGAAGGAGAGTTGATGCTTTTGAGTTGTGGTGTAGGAGAAGAATGTTGAAAGTGCCATGGATGGCCAGAAGAACGAACAAATCTGTCCTGGACAAAGTATGGCTAGAGTGCTCCTTGGAAGACAGAATGGCCAGACTTCATCTTACCTACTTTGGTCATGTCAGAAGGGAACATTCTCTGGGGAAAAGGATATCATGCTTGGTACAGTGAAGGGTCAGAGCAAAAGAGGAAGGCCCTCAACGGGATGGACTGACACAGTGGCTGCAACAATGGGCGCAGGTGAGCAAGGATTGCGAGGATGACACAGGACTGGGCAGTGTTTTGTTCTGTTGTACATAGGGTCCCTATGAGTCTGATCCAACTTGACAACACGAAACACCAATTGCAACAAAGGCAATATTTTCATTTCTAATTTTCTTCATATTGAAACGTCTAAATATTAGAAACCAAACTTTTTTAAAAAAATTATTTTTCATTTAGAATGTCTTTCTTGACAAATCTTCTCAAAGATAAAGTTATTCAATAAAAATCATAATTAAGATCGTTTTGAACATTTTGCCAAATATAAGTGTTGCAAAATCAGAAAGATTCTCAATATCATTCCATTCTAGCAGAGAATATAAATTTATGCAGTTAAACTAGGATAGCTGTCAAGAAATATTTTCCACAGTTAACTTTCAGAGTTCAATTAGAGAATGAAAAATTAAAACTTCTCCATTTGAACTCTCATTATTTAATTTGTTTAATCTTATTCCTTCCCTCTTTGAAGCTTTTTTTTTTAAAGAAAAGAAAAAATAGAGTAAAATTTTTGTAGCACAAAAAGAAAAAAAAAAATATTTCCTCAAATAATATTCAAAAGTCAATTGTTCACAGCATCAGTTTATAGACTGAAGAAACCTAAAGACCTGTAGCATCTGGACATACTGCAGAAACTAACAACAGCCCACTAAATCGATGACATGATGTTAGTTGGACCTGATGAGTAACAAGTGGCAAATACTCTGGCTTCCTTGGTAAGAAACATGGACTCAAGAGAGTGTGAGAAAAATCTACAAAGTTTCAGGGGTCTGCCACTCTTGATAAAGTTTTTAGAGATTCAGAGGTCTGGGACATGCCAGGACATCTCCTCCAAAATAAAGAGTAAAGTATTGTACTTTGGAATGTTTACTGCTAAGAGAAGACAATGCAGACGAAACAATCTTGTTTGCTGAATGTGAAGAAGACTTGAAACATTACTGATGAAGATCAAAGACTCAGCCTTCAGCATGGATTACACCTCAACATAATGAAAGCAAAAAATTTTAAACTGGACCAATAAATAACATAACAATAAATAGAGAAAGAGTTGAAGTTGTTGATGACTGCATTTTACTTGGCTCCACAATCCACACCTTTAGAAACAGAAGTAAAGAGATCAAGCAATGTATTGCATTGGGCTGATCTCCTTCAAAAGCCTGTTCAAAGTGTTAAACAGAGAGAATATCCTTTTGAAGACCAAGGTACGCTTTACCCTGGCCATGGCATTTTCAGTTGGACATTTGACTGCTAACCAGAAGGCTGGCGATCCAAACCCACCAGTCACTCCTCGGAAGGGAGATTGGGAAATCTACTTCTGTAGAGATACCACCTCAGAAACCCAAGGAGGGATCACTATGAGTTGAATCAACTCGATGGTATTGAGTTTGGTTTTTTGGCTTCCATATGCATGTGAAATATGGACAATGAATAAGGAATACCAAAGAAGAATCAGTGCATTTGAATTATGATGTTGGTGAAGAATAGTGAAAATATCTTGGACTGACAGAAGAACAAACAAACCTGTCTTGGAAGAGGTACAGTGAGAATGCTCCTTAGAGACAAGAATGACCAGACTTCATCTCTGCTATTATTATCTTGTTATCAGAAAGAACCAGTCCCTGAGGAAAGATATCTTCCTTGGTAAAGTAGAAGGTCAGAGAAAAAGGGGAAGAGCTTCAATGAAATTAATTGATGTAATGGGTCCAATGATAGTCCCAAGTTTACCACGGATTGTGAGGATGGTGCAGGACTGGGCAGTGTTTCTTTCTGGTGTGCATGGGGTCACTATAAGTCAGAACCCATTCTATATCACCAAACAACAAAGTGTCTTATTTAGCCACATCATTTTTGAGCTTTTTCTTTATAACAACAAAGCCTGTGCTATAACTCAATGTATTTCAAAGAAAGTGGCTATAGTGGTTAAGTTGTGCATCAGCTTGGCTGGGCCTGGTTTTGAGTGACTGGGCAGCATGGGAAAAACAAAAAGTTAGTTACAAAGGACAACTAATAAGAGTGAGCTGATTTCTCAGCAGAAACCATGTAGGCGAGAAAACTGGTATTGTATATATAAAACTCCTAAAGAGAAACATTCCCAACCTAGAATTATGTATTTGTTGTTGTTATGTGCCATCCAGTCAGACCTGACTCATAGCAACCCTTTCTTAGGTTTCTGAGATGGTATCACTATGGAAGTAGATTGCCCAACTTTGTCCCTCATATATGATGGTGATTTTAGGAGATTTCAGGATAAGCAGAAAATAAGGAATTTGTTAAAACCAGACCAATCTTACAAGAGATCCTAAAGGGAGTCCTTTGAACAAAGAAGCAAAAATAGCAAATGAGAACTGACAATTAGTACACAAGATGACATAATACAGAAAGCAACACAGCTAGGGATGTATCCAAAGTAAAATAAGCTTGTTGTAGTTGTTGTTATGTGCCGTCGAGTCAGCCCTGATTCATAGCAACCTCTCCTTGGGTTTCCAAGGCAGTATCACTACAGAAGTAGGATAATAAGCTTACAAGAATGTAAATAGGGGACGAGAGACTTCTATTGGCAAATGAGGACAACTACAAACCAAAAAGAAGGGAAATACTGTGTAGTTACAAAACCTCTAAATGGTGAGGAAGTCAAGAGTTGCAAGATAGAATGGATTGTTCTAAATTCTGGGAGAAAATTATAAATCACAAGATAATCTTAAAGAAATATTATAAACCTTCACATCACAATAAAAAAAGACAACAAGCACAAATATTTAGCAAACACTAAAACAACAGCAACAAAGGAAATGATAACATGATTCATAAACATAATGATGGAACAAGGAAACCAGGAACACCATCACAAACCAAAAACAAAATGACAGAAACCAATTCATATTTGTTGATAACTACATTGAATATTAATGGATTAAATGCAGCAATCAAGAGAAGGAGAGTTGCAGACTGGATAAAAAAACAACCCATCAATACGCTATCTATAGGAGACACACTTTAGAGACAGAGACAAAAATAAACTAAAAATCAAAGGTTGGAAAAAGATATATCAAGCAAATGACAACCAAAAAAGAGCAGAGTGGTAATATTAATTTCTGATCAAATTGACTTTAAGACAAAAACCACCATATGAGACCAGGAAGGACATTGTATAATGATTAAAGGATCAATTGAACATGAAGATATAACCATAATAAATATCCATGGACCCAATGAAAGAGCCCCAAAATACATAAATGAGACTGTAAAAGAGTTGAAAAGGCAAATACATGACTCCACAGTCATAGTGGGAGATTTTAATATACCACTTTCAATGAAAGATAGAACAACTGGAAAGAAACTCATCAAAGATGCAGAGGAGGTAAACAATACAATCCACCAACGTGACCTGATATATATCTACAGAGCACTTCACCAAACAACAGCACACTGTACATTCTTTTCCAGTACACATGAACATTCTCCATGATAGACCATATGTTAGGCCATAAAGCAAGCCTTCATAAATGTAAAAACACTGAAATACTGCAAAACATCTTATCAGATCACAATGCTATAAAACTAGAAATCAACGATAGGAAGATCAGTGGAAAAATAGCAAACACATGGAAACTGAACAACACCTTCATAGAAACCACTGGGTAATAGAAGAAATAAAAAATGAAATTAAAAAATTCCTTGAATCAAATGAGAATGAAAACACAGCATACCAAAATCTTTGGGACACAGCAAA
>NW_006921987.1:1354019-1355716 GCF_000298275.1 Orycteropus afer afer
CAGTCACTAGAAGAAAGGAAATAATAAAGATTCAAGCAGAATTAAATGGAACTGAAAATAGAAAGACAACAGAAAAAATCAACAAGACTAGAAGTTGTTTTTCTGAAAAGATAAATAAAATTGAAAAACTACTGGCAAATCTAACAAAGGAAAAGAGGGAGAGAATGCAATTAACACAAATAAGAAACTACATGGGAGACATCACAACAGAAGCAACTGAAATAAAAAAGGTAATATCAGGATATTATGAATAACTGTACTGCAAGAAATTTGAAAATCTGGAAGAAATTGACAGATTTATAGAAACACATCACTTACCTAAACTAACACAGACTGAAGCAGATAAGTCGAGCAGACCCATAACAAAACAAAAAATTGAACAGGCTATAAAAATATTCCCAACAAAAAAAGTCCTGGCCCAGATGGATTCACCAGAGAATTTTACTAAACTTTGAGAGAATAACTGACACCAATCCTATTCAATCTATTCCAAAACACAGAAAAGGATGGAATCCTCTCTAATTCATTTTATGAAACAAGCATAACTTGATACCAAAACCAGACAAAGACATCACTCAAAAAGAAAACTACAGACCAACATCCCTCATGAATATAGACGCAAAAAAATCTTCAACAAAATTCTAGCCAATAGACTGCAACAACATATTAAAAAAAAAAATTCATTATGACCAAGTGGGTTTGATATCAGGTATGCAAGGATGGTTCAACATTTGGAAAACAATCAATGTCATCCACCACATAAATAAAGAAAAGAAAAGAACCACATGATCATATCAGTTGATGCAGAAAACACATTTGATAAAATCCAACACCCATTCCTGATCAAAACTGCCAGCAAAACAGGAATAGAAGAGATATTCCTCAATATAGTAAAGGGCATATATGCAAAACCAGCAGCCAACATTATTCTCAATGGAGAGAGACTGAAACCATTCCTCTTGAGAACAGGAACCAGACAAGGATGCCTGCTATCACCACTTTGTATTGGAAGTCCTAGCCAGGGCAATAATGCAAGAAAGGGAAATCAAAGGCATTCAGATTGGTAAGGAAGCAGTCAAACTATTCCTATTTGCTGATGATATGGTCCTATACACAGAAAACCCAAGAGACTCAGTCAAAAATCTACTGGAACTAATTGAGAGATTTAGCATTGTGGCAGGATACAAGATTAACATCTAAAAATCAGTTGGATTCCTCTACACCAGCAAAAATTTGCTGAAAAAGAAATAAGGAAATCAATACCACTTACAATAGCTACCAAAAAATACCCAAAAAACTTGGGAATAAATCTTGCCAGGGACACAAAAGACCTGTACAAAGAAAACTATAAAATACTACTTCAAGAAACCTTAAAAGGGGGGAGTTCTGGAAAGATGGTGGACTAGGCAGGAGGATTGCACAGACCCTCTTCAACAAAGAAAAGGGAAACCAATTAACACAGACACAGAAGATAATCTTAGATCCCTGAGCCTTGAAGGGAAGGATACAAAAGTGGACTAAACCCCAACCAGCAGAAGAATTTACATGAAAATACCAAAAAAGGAGACACATGGAGCTGCGGGCTGGCAGCGGACTGAGCGATCCTGATGGCACAGACGACATGGCTTGGAGAGTCCCGAGTGGTGGTAGGACGTTAAGAATTAACCTAAAAATCACCCTGCTAGCCAGGGACTGCA
>NW_006921987.1:1358520-1360304 GCF_000298275.1 Orycteropus afer afer
AAATAAATAAATAAATTAAAATAAATAAATAAATAGATAAATAAAAAAGAAACCTTAAAAGATCTATGTAAATGGAAGAACATACCATGCTTGTGGATAGGAAGATTGAACATTGTGAAAATATCAATTCTACCCAAAGCAATCTATACATTCAATGCAATCCCAACCCAGATCCCATTAACCTTCTTTAAAGATATGGAAAAACCCATCACTAACTTCATTTGGAAAGGAAAGAGACCTCGGATAAGCTAAGTACTACTGAAGAAGAAGAACAAAGTAGGAGGTCTCACACTGCTGGATCTCAAAACCTATTATCTAGCCACAGTAGTCAAAACAGCTGGTATTGATACAATGCCAGACACATAGAAGAATGGAATAGAACTGAGAACCCAGAAACAGATTTATCGACCTATGGTCAGCTGTTCTTTGACAAAGGGCCAAAACCCATTAAATGGGGAAGACATTGTCTGTTTAATAAATGGTGTTGGCAAAACTAGATATCCATTTGCAGAAAAATGAAACAAGATCTGTACCTCACATCATACACAAGAACGCACTCCATATGGACAAAAGACTTAAATGTGAAACTTAAAACTATAAAGCTCCTAAAGGAAAAACTAAGGGCAAATTTAGAGGTCCATATATGGCATAAATAGACTATCAAACATAACTCAAAATGCAAAAACAACAGAAGAGAAACTAGATGACTGGGACTTTCTAAAAATCAAATTTTATGTGCTTCCAAAGACTTCTCCAAAAGAATCAAAAGAGAACCTACAGATTGGGAAAAAAAATAATCAGCAATGACATGTCTGAAAAGGGAATTATTTCTAAAATTTATAGAAAACTCCAACACCTCACCAGCAAAAAGACAAATAATCCAATTAAAAACTGGGCAGAAGACATGAATTTATACCTTACCAAGAGGATATTCAGGAGACCAACAAATATTTGAAGAAATGCTCAAGATCATTTGGCCATTGTTGTTGTTATGTGCCATTGAGTCAGACTTGATTCCTAGAGACTCCTCCTAGGGTTTCCAAGGTGGTATCACTATGGAAGAAGATTGCCCAACCTTCCTTCTGAGGAGTGGCTGGTGGGTTTGAACCGCCAGCCTTCTGGTTAGGAGTCAAGTGCCTTAGGCACTACACTACCAGAGAGATGCAAATCAGAACAATGAGATACCATGCCCCAGCACTAGTAGCAAAGTTCAACAAGACAGAAAATAATACTGGAGGGGATGTGGAGAGATTGGGACTTTCATACACTGCTGGTGGTACTGTCAAATGATATAGCCACTGTAGAAAGTAGTATGGTGATTCCTTAATAATTGAAATTAGAAATACCATTTGACCTGGCAATTCCATTATTAGGTATATGTCTAAAGAAGTGAGAGTAAGGACAAGAACAGATATATGCATACCCACATTCACTGCAGCACTATTTACTATAGCCAAAAGATGGAAACAACCTAGGTGGCCATCAACAGAGGAACCGACAACCAAACTATGATACACACACACACAATAGGATACTATGCAACTTTAAAGAATAATGTAGAATAGTCAAAACAGCTCATTATGTGGATAAAGTTGGTGGACATTATAGTGACCGAAGTAAGTCAATCAGAGAAGGACGAATATTGTATTAGTCCATTATTGTAAAAAGTCAAGGCAAGATTTCTATATGGAAGGAAAATTTCTTTGTTGGTTACCAGGGGTGGGAGAGGATGGGAGGGAACACTTAGATAGGTAGATATAAGTATGGATGTGGATGAAAGGAAG
>NW_006921987.1:1365503-1375699 GCF_000298275.1 Orycteropus afer afer
GGATTGGGCAGTGTTTCATTCTGCTGTGCATGGGGTCTCTATGAGTCGGAAACAACTCGAGGGCACTTAACAACAGCAACAACAACAACAACAAGTGACTGGTACACCATGTGATCCTCAGCCTATACAACAATGAGACCAGAAGAACTACAGTGGTAGAACAATGTGGTACAAAACTCAAAATCATTAAAAAGAAAAAAAAAAATGAGACCAAGTTTGCTAGTCTGATAGAGGCTGATGGAGCCACTGAGAGTATGGCTCCTATCTGCCCCTCAGGTCTGTAATTGAACCCATTCCTATGGCTTCCAGCCAAACAAAAGGCAGGTATAGGAACTGAACATTTACATTAGTAGATACACTCTTTGGAGAGAACAATCATGGGAAAATAGAAGGGCTGTGTATGCACAAGGAGACAGCTAAAGGGGCAGGAGTGTATAGGAGGGAAGGACACAGAGAAGAGGTAACTATGGGAAGGAAGTGAGAGGGGAGCTGTTGTATTGTGGGAAATTTCAGTCCATGAGACAAAGTGTATGTGAGCTGCTGTATGGAAAGTGAATTTGCTCTGTAAACTTTCACCCAAACCACAATTAAAAAAAAAGAAAAAAAGAATTAGAATCTTTGAAGAATTTAATTTTCTGTGCAACATTCTTAGTCATCTCCAATTCACAGTAAAAAAAAAAAAAAAATTCTAACCCATTTACCAAAAAGAAAAAAAACAACCAAACTCATTGGTTCTGCCGTGGAGTCAGATCTGAGTCATAGCGACCCCTCCTTGGGTTTCTGAGGTGGTATCATCTTCCTTGTGATTAGTGGCTGGTAGGTTTGAACCACCAGCCTTCTGGTTAGCAGTCAAGTGCCTTAGCACTACCACACCAGAGCTCCTCTAACCCATTTAGCTCTAGCTCTGGTAGCATAGTGCCTAAGGAACTTGACTGCTAACCAGACGGCTGGCGGTTCAAACCCACCGGCCACTCCTCGGAAGGAAGGTTGAGCAATCTATTCCATAGTGATACTGCCTCGGAAACCCAAGGAGGGGTCGCTATTAGTCGGGGCCGACTCCATGGCATTTAACAACAACAATATCAGCTATAGACCTTTTGTGATTAATTTAGAGAAGCCGTGTAGCACAGTTAACAATATGAACTTAGGAGAAAGGTTGCCTGGGTTTTAAGCAATTTTCCTCAAATTTCAGTGCCACAGTTTCCTACCTAATTTGTAAAAAATGATTGATAGCACCTGTCTCAGATTGTTGCTGATAGGATTAAATAAGTTAATGCATTAAATGATTCAGTCATGCTTTGCTTAAGTGGAATGTTTATTATTTGATTCCACGTTAGCCCTTTCTTTTCTTTTGTCTGTATCAAGAATTTGTATCATGTACTTCGGACATGTTATCAGGAGGAACTTGTCCCTAGAGAAGGACATCATCCTTTGTAAAATGGAGGGTCAGCAAAAATGTAGAAGATCCTCAGTGAGATGGATTGACACAGTGACTGTAACAAAGGGCTCAAGCATAGTAACAACTGTGAAGATGATGTAGGACTACGAAAGACTGTTCTGCAAGCATACGTTCTGATAGCAGACTTCTTATTTCATTGCAGAATGTACCTAAGATGGCTGCTCCTCCACTGCATGACTAGACTTCTGGGATATGTGAGTTACTTGGTAAGGAAATAGCTTGTCATATCTTAGGTGGCATAGTGCCTAAGGCATTTGACTGCTAACCAGAAGGCTGGTGGTACAAACCTGCCAGCCACTCCCTGGAAGGAAGATTGGGCAATCCACTTCCATGGAGATTCTGCCTCAGAAACCCAAGGAGGAGTTGCTATGAGTCCATAATGACTCGGTGACAGTGAGTTTGGTTTTTGGTTTGGTTATCTTAGGTAGACTACAGGATATAGGCTACACTACCAGATGACCCAAGGACCACTTTAGAATTTTAATTGAATATATTTCTCAGTAAACATTGCTGATGCATCCTGTAACTCATCCAATCAATACTTTTAGAACTGTTCATCATTCCCGACTCACTCAAATATCACTCCTCCAAGAAGCCTTCCTTGATGTCCATAACCAAAGATGGTAAGAAACCAGTTTCTCTATGACAGTTTTCTATCATATTTTCTCTATTGGATTCCAGTACCTGAAGTTAGTTTATTCAATTGTATATATGTTTATAGTTACTCTATCTCACCTAGAATGTAAACTCTCTGAATATGGGGCCTCTGTATGTATTCTTCATTGCTAGAATCTAGTACTTTAGAGGTGCTTGGTAAATATTTGTGGACTGAATGACTGGTTGACTGACTGATTTACTGTGCCCAAGCACAGTGAACACTTAATAATAGACACATATTGAATTTTAATGTATGTTTTTAAACTAACATAATATGAACTGTGTAGACATTTTGCTTTCAAAACTCCCACAAAAACTTGTTCACAGTCACCAATCTGCCTCTCACGGAGCCACCAAAAGTTAATTCTTGCTGTTTTACTCACATCCTTACTATAGAACCTAAACACTGTTTGCCTCATGTTACCATATAAAAGCTTCATTTGTAGAAAACTCGATTGCTCAACTATACTTTAGGTTTTAATTAATAGGAAGACAGTTATTCAGGTATGAAGTATACTTATCAAGTTTTTCACATATATCCCAGCAAGTGTCAAATCCAGAGTAGGTGTTCAGTATTTGCTTGTATGATGGTTTCTCAGTTGTCAAAAGTCAGAGTCTTATTTGGGAGATCCTTCCCAGTTCCATATGTTCAGCTAATCTACTTATCTTTATTGATGCGTTACATGTTTCCCATCCTAATTTCTGCTTGCAAGTTGGTAGAATTAACATTCACAGAATTAAGCAGATACTATGGCAGACTTAAAAATAGTTTTCCATGACTCTTACACATAAGACATGTGTCAATATGCCTCTATTTGGTAGACAGAGGTATAATTATTTCTAGTTATAGTTTCTCAGGATGTTATAGGAGTGAGCCCTGGTGATGCAGTGGGTAAAGCATTTGGCTGCTAACTAAAAGTTCAGTGGTTAGAACTCAACAGCTGCTCCACAGGAAAAAGATGTGACAACCCACTTCTGTGATTATATACAACCTTGGAAATACTGTATGGTTGTTGTTAGGTGCTGTTGAGTCAGTTCCAACTCATAGTGACCCTATGTACAGCAGAACAAAACACTACCTGGCTCTGCCCCATCCTCACAATCCTTGCTGTGCTTGCGGCCATTATCGCCAGAAGTGTGTCAACCCATCTTGCTGAGAGTCTTCTCCTTTTTGCTGGGCCTTTACTTTACACAGGAAGATATGACCAAAGTATAAGAAATAAAGTCTGTCTATTCTCACTTCTAAGGAGCATACTGCCTGTATTTCTTCCAAGACAGATGTCTTTCTTCTCCCTGCAGTCACTTTGAAGATTCATGGTATATTCAGTGTTATTCACCAACACCATAATATGAATGCATCAATTCTATTTTGGTCTGCCTTACTCAATCTTACTCACATGTATGTGAGGCAATTGAAAATACCATGGCTTGATTCAGTCTCATCTTCATCTTCAGAGAGATATATTTGCTCTTTAACATTATAAAGAGGTCTTTTGCAACAGATTTGCCCAATGCAATGCATTGTTTGATTTCTTGACAACTGCTTCCATTGGGGATTGATTGTGGACCCAAGTAAAATGAAATCTTTCACAACTTCAGACTTTTCTCCATTTATTGTCATGTTGTCCTTAGGTCCAGTTGTGAGGAGTTTTGTTTTATGTTGAAGTGTAATCCATACTGAAGGCTGAGTCTCTGATCTTCATCAAAGTGCTTCAAGTCTTCTTCACTTTTAGCAAGCAAGATTATGTAATCTGCATATCACAGGTTGTTAATTAGTCTTCCTCCAATCTTGATACCATGTTCTTCTTTATATACTCTACTTCTTGGATTATTTGCTCAGCATACAGATTGAATAAGTATGGTGAAAGGATACAGCTCTGACACACTTTTCCTGATTTTAAACCATGCAGTATTCTCTTATTCTTTTTGAATGATTGCCTTTTGGTCTCTGTACTGGTTCCTCATGAGCACAATTAAGTATTCTGGAACTTCCATTTTTTTGCAATATTACCCAGAATTTGTTATGATCCAGATAGTAAAATGCCTTCACGTAATCAATAAAACACAGATGTGGTAGTTAAGCTTATGTGTCAACTTGGCTAGGCCTGGTTTTGAGTGGCTGAACAACTGCATGTAGTTATTCTCCATTATGAGACTTATAATCAATTCCATGATGGAATCTACTGTAAACAGCTGAGTAGCTGCATTAGGGATGTGATCTGGTTCCATTATATAAGAAGACACTTTGAGGAAGGTCTTGAGCTTTTTAGCACATCTGAATCCTGCATTCGGCTCTATTCATCTCAGTGCTCTGCCACATTGTCTGCTGATCTTGAGACTGTTTTTGGACTTGAACTAGTGGCCTGATGTATTGCTTGATAATTTTGGGACTCTGCCATTTTACTTGTCAACCTTAGGTTTGTCATCCTCAGCTTCCAGCTGCCAGCAAGTGCCTGAATTAAGAGAAGACTCTAGCTTCAGTGGGCCAAGAACAAGAGGCAGAGCTGAAGCTCTAAAGGTTGAGGGCCCTTCACCCAGCCCCTAGAGCTGCCACTTTGTACTGGGAATCTAGCTTCCTAAACTGTGAGAGAATAAACTCCTGCGTGTTAAAACCACCTACCTGTGGTGTTTTCACTTGGAGCAACACTAGAGAACCAAAACAGCAATAACTTTCTGGTATTCTTTGTTTTCAGCCAAAATTCATCAGCATCAGCAATGATATCCTTCATCCCACATCCTCTTCTGAATCCTTGAATTTCTTTCAATTCCTTGTTGATGTATTGTAGCAAATATTTTTAAATTATTTTCAGTAAAATTTTACTTTCCTGCCTTATTAATGATATTGTTTGATAATTTCCACATTCATTTGGATCATTTTTTCTTTAGAATAGGCACAACTATGCAACTCATCCAACTGATTGTCCAGCTAGCTATCTTCCAAATTTTGGGGGACAAACAAGTAAGCCTCTCCAGTATTGCATCTATTTGTTGAAGCATCTCAATTGGTATCCTGCCTACTCCTGGAGCCTTGTTTTTCATCAATTCCTTCAGTGCAGCTTGGACTTCTTCCTTCATTACCATCAGTTCTTGATCATATGCTGTCTTTTGAAATGGTAGAATGTCAACCAATCCTTTTTGGTACAGTGACTATGTGTATTCCTTCCTCTCTTTTAGATGCTCCTGCATCATTCAATATTTTGCCAATAGAATCCTTCAACATCACAACTTGAAGTTTGAATTTTTTCTTCAGTTCTTTCAGCTTCAGAAATGCTGAATGTATTCTTGCCTTTTGAATTTCTAACTCCAGGTCTTTGCATTATAACTTTACTTTGCCTTCTGGACCTGCCCTTTGAAATATTCTCTTCAGATCTTTTAGTCATCATTTCCTTCATTTTTTGGAATGCAAAAGTTGGAAACAAAGAAGAAGCATTGGTATTTGGAAAGTATGGCCTTGGTGATAGAAATAATGCCAGAGATCACATGATAGAATTTTGCAAGACCCAACAACTTATTCATTGCAAATCCTTTTTTTTTCAATAACACAAATGGCAGCTATACCCATGGACTTTACCAGATGGAGTACACAGGAATCAGATTGACTACATCTGTGGAAAGAGGCAATGGAGAAGCTCAATATCTTCAGCCAAAACAAAGCCAGGAGCTGACTGTGAAACAGACCATCAATTGCTCATATGCAAGTTCAAGTTGAAGCTGAAGACAATTAAAACAAGTCCATAAGAGCCACAATATGACTTTGATTATATCTCACTTGAATTTAGAGACCATGTGAAGAATAGATTTGACATATTGAACACAATGACTAAAAATCAGACAAATTGTGAGATGACATCAAAAACGTCATCCATGAAGAAAGCAAAAGGTCATTAAAAAGACAAGAAAGAAAGAAAAGACCAAAATGGATGTCAGAAGAGACTCTGAAACTAGCTCTTGAATGCTAAAGTGAATGCAAATCATATAGAGCAGTTTTACACTGTCTTATAGGGTCGTTGTGAATTAGAATGGACTCAACTGTAGTGGGATGTGCATAATAATAGGAGTTCTTAAACTATAAAATAAAAGATTATCTAGATGTTAAGATGTTACAATACTTGTTGCTTCAAATGTTTATATTACTAACAATTTCATTTACATTACATTCTTCTTCTTCTTTCTGTATCATAAAGTAAGTGACATGTATGTACATCAATGTAGGCAGTTTGTCTTTCTATAAACTTCACTCCTTTTATTTTATGCTGTTATAACAATATCTGGTATAATATACCAGATATTTCTCGTCCAATTAATCCAAATTAACAATTAAGCTAAAAATTGGAATTTATAAAATCACAATACTTACCTTATCCTTAAGTAGATTTCTCTTTTCCTGGCTTGCTTTCTCTTGTTTCCATTAATCACAACTTTATTAAAAGAATGCTTAAATTTCTTATTTTATATTTTGGGAATATTTGTTTTGATTTCTCCTGCTCTGAATCTCTTATGTTTTCTGATCATTTGAATGACTGCACACATGAAACGTAGCTTTTACTGATCAGTGTCTATATTCCAGGCACTTGCTTGATGTAGATTATTTCTAATCCTCACAGCAACTCTGCAAGACAGATATTTTTATCATTTATTTATAGCTGAGGAAACTGAGATGCAAGGTGTTTTATTTAGGTCTTGCTGAAGGTCACACAGCAAGTTAGTTTCAAATTTAGAATTCAAACTGGGGATTTCATTTACAGTTAAATTGTGTTTTTATGTGTATATGTGAGTGTGCATGTTTATATGTATGTGTATACATTGGCAATAATTATAATGTTCAAAGAGTCTTCTCAAGAGCAGCAAAGCATTTTCTACACAATCATGTTTTGTTCTATTGATAGTCTTCTCACTTAAAAACTTCAGAAAATAACATAGCACTTATATTCCTTTTCAATTATCTCTAGTCTGATGGTTCTTAAATATCTGAAACCACAATAAACAGAAATTTACTGTTTTCAGTATCTAGCATAATAGGTATGTATAAACATTAAAAAAGGAATTCAGTTTAAGTCAGAGATTTACTTTAGGTAGCGCATGGTTAGAGTGCCAATCTAGAGAAATACACATAACTTAACTCTCACAAGCTAAAGGCAGTCAGGTGTTTTTTGTATATGGAATATGTGATAAAAGAGATTTATCTTTAAATAGGTATAACTATGGTGGACAGAGAT
This sequence comes from Orycteropus afer afer, assembly GCF_000298275.1. Lineage (NCBI taxonomy): Eukaryota > Metazoa > Chordata > Mammalia > Tubulidentata > Orycteropodidae > Orycteropus > Orycteropus afer. The sequence goes on from NW_006921987.1 coordinate 1,372,836, forward strand.
TCTCTGGAAAAGAAGGAATATCTGATTAAATAATGCTACTTAGGCAGATATGCCACCCAGATATTTCTGGTCCAATTAACCTAAATTAACAATTAAGCTAAAAATTGGAATTTATAAAATAACCACACTTACTTTAACCTTAAGTAGATGTTTTTATAGACTATGTAAAAATAACTTTGTTCTCATTAAATCTAGTTATTTCAAGCTTACATTGCCATTTCTGTCCTTTAAAGAATTGCTTTGCTCATCATTCTTACATAACCCTCACTGACAGGATTTCTGTGGACTTGATTGATTATTACCACCCAGGTCATGTGCTTGCTCCAGATAAATAGGACATATCTAGACCTTAGTAGTTGAAAGTTTTAAAATAGCCAGTGCTAATGGAGCAAGAACTATTTTGTTGAATACAAATATTCCAGAGGTTATTGGTTTCCGTTTTACTTCCCACCGGCTTGCCTTCTGCTGTTCTGATCTCACTGTTTAAAGAAGAAAGTTGTGAAATATAGGAGCTCTGGTGGTGTAGTGCTTAAAGCATTTAACTGCTAACCAGAAGGCTGGCGCTTCAAACCTACCAGATGCTCCTCAGAAGGAAGGCTGGGCAATAATACTTCCCTAGGGATAAAACAAACAAACAAACTCATTGCCAGACAGTCGGATCCAATGCATAGTAACCCCTTCTTGGGTTTCTGAGGTGGTATCATTAAAGAAGTAGGTTGCCCAACCTTTCTTCCCAGGAGTGGCTGGTGGGTTTGAACTGCCAGGCTTCTGGGTAGCAGTTAAATGCCTTAGGCACCATGCCACCTCAGAAACCCAAGAAGGGGTTGCTATGAATCAGATCCTACTCAATGGTAGTGAGTTTGGTTTGGTTTGGTTATTTTAAAAATTCTTTTCCTTTCTTATCTGTCATGTTTTACAACTTCATCTGCTTTATTATGTTTGCCTTGTACATGTCTTAAACAAAATCCTTTTCCAAACCTGTTTTATATAGACTGATGACTTTGAAGTTTTTGTCTTTCAATATCATTTAATGCTAAATACAATCCATTCACTCTGATGAACAATTTTAATGGGCTAGAGATACATCAAGGAACTCTACTGGTGCAGTGGTTATAGCATTCTGTTGCTAACCTAAAAAACCAGCAGTTTGAACCTACCAGCACTCCATGGAAGAAAGGTGAGGCAGTTTGATTCTGTAAAGATTTACAGTGTTTAAAACTCAAAGAGGCAGTGTTACTCTGTCCTATAAGGTCACTATGAGTCAGAATCAACTCAATGGCTGTGGGTTTGGTGTTTGGTTTTAGGGATGCAACAGCAGAGCTTCCAGACTACGACAGTCAAGGAAGAAAGGCCTGGCAATCTACTTTCAAGAAAGTAGCCAATGAAAACCTTATGGGTCACAACAGAATATTGTACAGAAAGGTGCTAGAATATAAGCCTCCTAGTTTGTAAGGTACTAAATACACAGCAGTCTCAACAATGGACTTGAGCATGTCAACAATGGTGAAGATGGTACAAGACTGAGCAATGTTTGATTTTGTTCATGAGGTCATTACGAGTAGGAGTGTACTTAATAGCAGCCAACAAAAAGAAAGGATGTATATTCTCAATGCGTCTATCAGCAACTCCTTGTGGAGAAATTCTGAGACAGACACCATAATTACAAGATTGCAACTCTACTTGTGCACTTTGGAAAACCATCCAGTTCCTCCACTCCTCATGAAAGCCTTTCCTTTCTGAGTACACTGAACCCTAAGTGCACTCTCTCTACTTAACTTCTGTAGCACTTAAACATTTAATTATTTCTCACACTTTTATACCAAAGAACACTGGATTACAGAGGAGTATAAATGCTAACATCTTGATGATCAGTGAAGGGAGACCTGTGGTTCTGTGTGAGTCTGAGATTATTGTGCCAAAACTGTTGTTTTAAGCACAAAGTGCATCTAATTTATCTTAATTGTCTATGCATTCCAAAGAATATTATTCCCATGTTTGCTTAAATGAACTAATACTATTGGTACAATGATAGACAGATAGACCAATGGAACAGAATTGAAAACCCAGAAATAAACTCATCCATCTATGGACAGCTGATCTTTGACAAAGGACCAAAACCCCTTAAATGGGGAAGAAATAGCCTCTTTAACAAATGGTGTTGGCAAAATTGGATATCCACTTGCAGAAAAATGAAACAAGACCCATATTAGTATATATACAAAAACAAATTCAAATTGGATCAAAGGCTTAAATGTAAAACCCAAAACTATAAAGTTCATCAAAGATAAAACAAGAGAAAATCTAGAAGCTCTAATTTATGCCATAAATAGACTATCAAGCATAACCCAGAATGCACAGGAGGTAGAAGAAAAGCTGGATGACTAATACTTTTCAAAATTAAATACTTATGTGCATTGAAAGACTTTGTCAAACGGGTAAACAAACATACAGATTGGGAGAAAATATTTGCCTATGACATATATGACAAAGGACTTATCTCCAAAATCCATAGAAAACTTGAACACCTCAATACCAAAAAGACAAACATGCTGGTGACCAACAAACACATGAGGAATTGCTCATGCTCATTAGCCATTAGAGAGATGCAAATCAAAACAACAATGAGATATCATCTCACCCCAGCAATAATAGCAAAGTTAAATAGACAGAAAATAACAAATGCTGGCAAGGTTGTGGAGAGATTGGAACTCTCATACACTGCTGGTGGGACTGTAAAATGGCACAACCATTGTGGCAAATGGTATGATGTTTCCTTAAAAAACTGAAAAAAATCAATTGATGCAGAAAAGGCATTTGATAAAATCCAACACCCATTTCTGATCAAAACTCTCAGCAAAATAGGA
>NW_006921987.1:1378064-1390455 GCF_000298275.1 Orycteropus afer afer
CTAGGAATATATCCTGAAGAGGTGAGAAACAGGACACAAACAGACATATGCACACCCATGTTCATCACAGCATAATTCACTGTAACAAATAGAGGAAACAACCTATATGCCCATCAACAGATGAATGGATAACCAAATTATGGCACATTCACACAATGGAATACTAAGCTACATTAAAGAGCAATGAAGAATATGCAAATCATCTCACAATGTGGATGAACCTAGAGGACATTATGCTGAGTGAAATAAATCAATTGCAGAAGGACAAATACTGTATGAGCCCATTATAAAGTCAAGGAAGCATTTGCTTAGGGAAAGGAAATCACTTTGTAAGTTACTGGAGATGGGAGGGAAGGGGAGAGGAAAATTTCCGACTAGTTGGGGGCCACATGTTGAGGTGGGTAAGAGAAGGGATGGTATGGAAAGAGTCTGTGACCAGCATGATAACTCTGGGGAAAGGAAGTATACCCAATTGTGCACATAGGATATAGATGACAGAAGCTAATACCAGTATGTCCACAATACTGCAGTACCACTGATACCAAACACCAGGCTATAGATAAATACATAGATAATTGAGAAGATCAGATAAGTGTCGGTGAACAGGAATATACTCTAGACCAGTGATAGATTCAGCTGAAGATAATCTTGCACAGATACTAGTGATACAAAATAACTGCCATCATTACAGAAACAACAGAAGACAGACATGGAACAATCCCTTATAGACAGCCAGACACTGTGGGAGAGAGATCCACCAGATCTGCTGACTCAGGACCATAGTATTGGGAGACACCAGGCTCAATTGGTACAACATAATACATAAAAATATTTTCTACAACCTACTTTGGTGAGTAGTGACTGGAGTCTTAAAAGCTTTCAAGTGGCCACCTACGATGCAGCTAATTGTCTTCTATCGTCAGAAGTGAAGAAGATTGACAAAAACCAGGGGCATTTGGAAACAATCAGCCATAGGACATGATGGACCTCAAGTCCAGAAAAACTAGATGATGCCTGGCTACAAATGTCAACCACTTGGGAAGGGATCAGAACTGGAGATTGCGGATAGAGTGGGAGGAAAAATATGGAACAAAATTAAAAAACACAGTAATGACCAGAATTACTGGTCAAGATGGAGTCTGGTGGGACCCCCAAGACTATGGCCCTGGGATACACTTTGGGCCTGTGATAAAACTCACTCCCAAGGACTGGCTCTCAGCCCAATATAATAAGACTTACATGCAGAACACTCAACCCAGGGCGATGCACCCACCTACTCTACAGAGATACATCCCTTGGAGCAGTTTGCCATGGAGCACCAGAGGGGCAACATTCACACGGAGGAAAAGCTGGACAGACAGGAGTGCATAACTAAGAAGGGCAGGGATGAGGGCGTTCCCTGGGAAGGGAGAGGAGGAGAATGGTTAGAGTTGGGGATGGTAGTTAGGAAATGAAACCAAATGCACACAAACTGTTGAATGTAAAACAAATTCTGCTCTGTAAATTTGCACCTAAAGCACAATAAATAAAGAAGTAAAGAAATAAATGAAGTAATACTATTGACAGTTCTCCCTGAAAGAGCTTCATAGTGAAATTGATCCTGAGATGGGGTGGTGTTACTCTTTAGTTCCGAGTATCTTCCAACAGGTTACTATATACTCCTGCACATAATGGCTTATATTATTATTTATAACTTTATGATATCCTGTCAGGGCATATAGAACTCTTACTGATCTTTTTTTTTTTTAAATAATCAAACCATAATAAGTTACTTGAGTATGGAGTTTGGCGTTTAACAAGAACATATTTGCAACTAATTGCCAGGAAAAGAAAAATCCATGATCTGTAGTAAACTTTTTAGATGTCCGAATGTCCGACAACCTTGTATAATCAAAACAGTAAAGTGTTTTATTATAAATTAAATAATTAAAATCATGAGAAACTACCTACATGTTTGGCAGGCATGCTGGAAGGGTTTAAATAATAAACTACTGCTGAGTTAGGAAGAGAAATGTAACATCACCACTTACTGTCAAGTTGACTCTGACTCAGCACTGCCATGTGTATTGAGTAGAACTGCTCTACATAGGAATTCCAGTGGCTGATTTTTCCAAAATTGATCCCTAGGCCTTTCTTCTGAAGTGCCTCTGGGTAGTCTCAAATCTCCAACTTTTTAGTTAACAGCCCCGTGCATCAATCATTTCCACCAACCAGGGACTCCAAAGTGTATCATAGTAATACACAAATTGAAATTTTAATTAAGAAATAATACTTAAGGTTATGTCTGTGCCTTTTACTTTGTCCCCAGTGAATGGGTAAAAACTATACTAGATACTACACTAGTATTTTTGTTCTTTGGTTGTTCTGGTTGTCTAGTGTCTCTCTGATAAGAATATACCACAAATGGGATGGCTTGAACAAACAGGATTTTATTCTCCTGCAGTTTGGAGGCTTTAAGTCTGGGTTCAAAGTGCCAGCCTCTAGGGACTGGGTTTCAGCCCTGCATCTTGCTCCCAGCCCACTGAATCTAGAGGCTTTTCTTCATGCAGATAGCTGCTAGCTGCTGAGGCTGACAAGCCAAGGTTGACAAGTAAAAAGGCACAGTCCTGATGTTACCAAACCACATGGCAGGCATTAATTAAAGTCCATTAAAAGTCCCAAGATCAGCAGAGCATGTCAGGCTGCTGAACAACAACTCAGCTATATGCAAGGTTCAAGCATGCCATAAGCTAGAGACCTTTCCCCAAGTCTTCTCCTTATATACGGGAAGCAGAACACATCCCTAGAGTAGCTACTCAGCTGCTCAAAGTAGATTCCACCATGGAATTGATTACCAGTCTCATCATGGAGAATACTACATCCAGCTGCCCAGCCACTCAACCAGGCCCAGCCAAGTTGACATCCAAACTTAATTACCACACTAGTGTTATCATGATACAAATCCACAAGTGGGAAATCTATTGTCTCACTGTTCTAGAGGCTAAAGGTCCAAATTCTGGCCTTGGCCATGTGGATTCCGTCTACATAATCTTTAATCTTTATTGTTCAACATTTTCTTTTTTTTTTCATCACTTCACTTCCATCTTCAGAATCATAGCAATTTGCTTCTTATTGTCTATCAAATCCAAAATACTCTGGGAGCTTTCAAAGCTTTCCCTCTGATGTGTATGTGCTACTCAAGATTATTTCTTATTACATTATTACTCTTCTCCAGAAAAAAACAAAAACAAACAAACAAAAAACTCCACTTCTGTCATTCTTTGTACACACATACCTCTGATTGTACTTGTTCTCTCCTGATTCATTTAATGATAGGAGTTATGGTACCATGTAAAGGAGCTCTGGTAGCACAGTGCCTAAGGAATCCGACTGCTAACCAGAAAGTTAGGGGTTCAAAGCATCCAGTCACTCTGCAGAAGGAAGACTGGCCAATCTATTTCTGTAAAAATTCATCTCCTGGGAAACCCAGTGGAGGAGGTCACTATGGGTTGGAATTGACTCAATGGCAATAGGTTTGGTTTTTTGGTTTATGGTACCATTTTAGGTTGTGAGAATACAAACATGAATAAATACAGTCTCTCCCCTTAAGTTTTGCGTAACCATGTATATGACTGACAAAATGTCTATGATACATATGGAAAGTGCAATAATATAGCTATCAGAAGGCATAAAGTGGTAATAGAAAAGAAAAATATGAAGATAGATTTATGTCATATTGATCACGTAAGAAGGAGCCATTATGATCTGAAAGTTCCATAAAGGCAAGGATATTCCTTTTTATTATGTCCAGTTAAAAAATCAGTTGCTTTTGAGTCAACTCCCACTGATCGTGACCCCATGAATGTTAGAGTAGAACTGTGCTCCATAAGGTTTTCAATGGCTAATGTTTTGGAAGTAGATTGCCAAGAGTTACTTTCAAGACACCTCTAGGAGGATTGAAACTCCAACTTTTCAGTTAGCAGCTAAGAGCATTAACAGTATGTACAACCCATAGAATCCTTTTAATGTGTACTTTAAAGGTACCACCACTCCACTCACTGCCATCAAGTCAGATCTGACTTGTAGCAACCCCTCCGTGGGTTTCTGAGGCAGTATCACTACAAAAGTAGATTGACCAACCTTCCTTCTGAGGAGTGGCTGGTGGGTTTGAACTGCCAGCCTTCTCATTAGCAGTCAAATATGTTTGGCACTATGGCACCAGGTATGCATTGAAAAATTCACATTGACCACACCATTACAAAAAAAATAATAACAATAAGTTACTAACTAGTTGATTCTGACTCATGGTGATCTCATGTTTGTCAAAGTAGAACTGCACTCTACAGGGTTTTCAAAGACTGTAATCTTACCTAAGAATATAAATTTTTTTCAGGGTCACTTGGCTTATCAGGGACAAGCTGGGACTAAAGCCCAGGTTTTTCTTAATTGTCTTAGGCTAGTTTCTTTAGAGAAACAAATCCAGTGAAGCATAGATATAAAAAATATGTTGTTGATGTTGTTGTCAGGTGCCATCAAGTTGTCCCTGACTCATAGCTACCCTATGCACAGAAGAACAAGACACCACCTGGTCCTGCACCAACTCCATGATTCTTGCTATACTTGAGCCCATTGCTGCAGCCACTGTGTCAATCCATCTCATTGAGGGCCTTCTCTTCTTTCGTTGACTCTCCACCTTACCAAGCATGACATCCTTCTCCAGGGAATGGTCCCTACTAATAACATGACCAAAGTAGATGAGACAAAGTCTGGCCATTCTCACTTCCAAGGAGCATTCCACTGCACTTCCTCCAAGACAGATTTGTTAGTTCTTTTAGCAGTCCTTGATACTTTCAGCATTCATCGCCAGCACCACAACCCAAAAGCATCAATTCTTCCTTATTCATTGTCCAGCTCTTACATGCATATGAAGCTGTTGAAAATATCATGGCTTATATCAGGCACACCTTAGTCCTCAAGGAGACATCTTTGATCTTCAGCACTTGAAAAGGGTCATTTGCAGCCAATTTGCTCAGTGCTATACATTGTCTGATGTCCTGACTGCTGCTTCCATTGACATTGATTGTAGAACCATGCAATATGAATTCTTTGACAACTTCAATCTTTTCTCCATTTATCATGATGCTGCTTATAGATACAGTTGTGATGATTTTTGTTGAGATGTAATCCATACTGCAGATGGTTGTTGAGTGCTGTCAAGTTGGCTCCAACTCATAGCAACCCTATGTACAACAGGATGAAATATTGCCTGATCATGAGCCAGCCTCACAATCCTTGAGCCCATTGTGCAGCGACTGTATTAATCTGTCTCAATAAGGGCATCCCCCTTTTTTGCTGACCTCTTTTTACCAAGCATGATATCTTTCTCCAGGGAATGGTTCCTTCTGACAACATGACTAAAATAGCTGAAACGAAGTCTGGCCATTCTCGTTTCCAAGGAACATTCCCGCTGCACTTCTTCTAAGACACATTGTTAGTTCTTTTGTCAGTGCATGGTACTTTCAGTATTCTTTGCCAATACCACTTCTCAAAAGCATCAACTCTTCAGTCTTCCCTGTTTATTGTCCAACTTTCACATGCATATGTGCTATTGAAAATACCATGGATTGGGTTAGGTCCAGCTTAGTCTTCAAAAAGACATCTCTGCTCTTCAGCACGTGAAAGAGGTCCTTTACAGCACATTTTCCCAATGCAGTAGGTCATCTCATATCTTGACTGCTGCTTCCATTGGTGTTGATGGTAGTAAGATCCAAGTAATATGGAGTCTTTGACAACTTCAATCTTTTCTCCATTTATCGTGATGCTGCTTATTGGTCTAGTTGTGAGTATTTTCATTTTCTTTATGTTAAAGTATAAGCCATAATGCAGACTATAGTCCTTAATCATCATTAGTAAGCACTTCAAATCATATTCACTTTCAGCAAGCAAGTTTGTGTCATGTGCATACCACAGGTTGTTCATGAGTCTTCCCCCAATTCTAATGTCTTGTTCTTCTTCATATAGTCTAGCTTTTCAGATTATTTGCTCAGCATACAGATTAAATAAGAATGGTGAAAGGATACAACACTGATGCACTCCCTTCCTGATTTAAACCATGCAGCATCCCCTTGTTGTGTTTGAATGACAGCCTGCTGGACTATATACAGGTCCCTCATCAGCACAATTAAGTGTTCTGGAATTCCCATTCTTCTCACTGTTATCCATAATTTGTTATGATCCACATAGTTGAATGCTTTTGCATAGTCAATAAAACACAAGAAGACATCTCTCTGGTATTGTTTGATTTCTGCCAAGATCTATCTAACATCAGCAGTGATATCCTTGGTCCACATTCTCCTTCGAATGCAGCTTGCATTTCTGGAAATGCCCTGTCAATATACTGCTGCTACCCCTAGAGGATGGCCTCAGACCTAAGGCAGTTGCCTGCCAAGGGTAAGGCTGGTGGTTCAAACCCACCAGCCACTTCCTCCCCCCCCCTCACATAGGCTGGGCCATCTCTGTCTAGGGAGCTCTGGTAGCATAGTGCCTAAGGCATTTGACTGCTAACCAGAAGGCTGGCAGTTCAAACCCACCAGGCACTCCTCGGAAGAAAGATTAGACAATCTACTTCCACAGTGAAACTGCCTCAGAAACCTAAGGAGGGGTCGCTGTGAGTCAGAGATGATTCGACGGCATATAACAACAACAACTCTTTTTGAATTATCTTCAGCAAGATTTTACTTGTGTGTGATATTAATGATATTGTTAAATAATTTCCACATTCTATTGGATCACCTTCCTTTGGAATGGATACAGATATGGATCTTTTCCAGTCAGTTGGCCAGGTGGCTATCTTCCAAATTCCTTGGCATCGATCAATAAGTGCCTCCAGTGGGGCATCTGTTTGTTGAAACATCTCAGTGGGAATTATGTCAATTCCTGGACCCTTATTTTTCAACAATTCCTCCAGGGCAGCTTCAATTTCTTCCTTCAATACCTTTGGTTCTTGATCATATGCCACCTCCTAAAATAGATGAACATCGACCATTTCCTTTTGGTACCGTGACTCTGTGTATTCCTTCCATCTTCCCTTGATGTTTCCTGCATCATTCAATATTTTGCCCACAGGATCTTTCAAAATTGCAACTCGAGGCTTGTATTTTTTTCTTCAGTTTTTTCAGCTTGATAAAAGCTGAGTGTATTTGGTTTTTGAAATCCAGGTCTTTGCACATTTCATTATAGTAATTGACTGTCTTCTTGAGCTGCTCTTTGAAATCTTCAGTTCAACTCTTTTCTCTTATCATTGCTTCCATTTGCTTCAGCTACTATGTTCAACAGCTTCATTGTTTCCAACTTTCCCATTCCAATCACCAGTAATCAGCAATACATCTCGATAGCATATTTGATCAATGTCAGTCTGCAGAAGTTGGTAAAAATCTACATTTTCTTCATCTTTGGTTTTGGTGGTTGGTGCACAAATTTGAATAAAAGTAGCATTAACTGGTATTCCTTGTAGGCATATGGATATTATCCTATGATTGGCAGCATTGTACTTCAGGATAGATATTGAAACATTTTTTGTGGCAATGAATGTGACCCTATTCCTCTTCAATTTGTCACTCCCTGTGTAGTAGATCATATGGTTGTCTGATTCAAAAGGGCCCAAACCAGTCCATTTCAGCACCCTAATGCCTACCTAGGTATGGTAGTTATGTTTATGTGTCAACTTGGCTGGGCCTGGTTGAGTGGCTGGGCAGCTGGTGGTAGTTATTCCCCATGATGAGACTGGCAATCAACTCTATGGTAGGATATACCACAAGCAGCTGAATAGCTGCCTTTGGGATGTGGTCTGCTTCCTATATATAAGGAGAAGTCTTGGGAATGGTTTCTAGCTTATGGCATCTTGAACCTTGCACGTAGCTGTGTCATTGTTCAGCACCCTGCCATGCTCTGCCAACCTTGGGATTTACAATGGACCTGAATTAATGGCCTGCTGTGTGATTTGGTAATACCAGGACTGTGCCTTGTTACTTGTCAACCTTGGGCTTATCGATCTTTCTGCATTCCATTTCATTTTTGACAACTTTCAATTTTCCTAGATTCATACTTCTTACATTCCATGTTCCAATAATTACTGGATGTTTGTAGCTGTTTCTTCCCATTTTGATTTGTGTCACATTAGCAAATGGAGGTCTCAAAAGTTTACTCTATCCACATCATTAAGGTTGACTCTACTTTGAGGTGGCAGCTTTTCCTTAGTTGTATTTTGAGTGCCTTCTGGCCTGAGGCACTCATCTTCTGACACTGTATCAGACAATGTTTCAGGGCTGTTGATCAGGTTTTTCCAGTAATATATCAGACAGTGTTTCACTGCTATTCATAAGGTTTTCATTGGCTAATTCTTTGAGAAGCAGATGGTCCCTTCCTACTTACAAGTCTTTTTTACTCTGGAGGATCCCTGAAACCTGTCCATTGTGACCCTGCTGGTATTTGAAATACCAGTGGCAAAGCCACCAGCCTCACAGCAACATGAAAGCCACCACAGTATAACAAGCTGACAGATGAGTGGTCTGTCATATATATAGGGAGATTTATCCCAAGGAAACATCTCATGCAGTTGTGGAAGCACACAACTCCTGAGTGTGTGGGTCAGGCATCAGGGTGGGGGTGGGGGCTTTTCCTTACTCCTGTGGTTGCAGGGCTGATGAACTCATTACCAGCAGGTCAGACTTCTGGTTCATCACTGTAGAAACTGAAAAATACCAAAACTGGTAAGACAGTAGGCTGATGGATCACTGAGCCATGGAAGCTGACCAACCAAAATCCAGACCAGGGCCACTGAGTCAATTCTGACTTCTAACAAATAAATGGGATAGAGTAGAACTGTCCCCTGGAATTTTGAGGCTGAAATCTTTATGGAAGCACACTACCATATCTTTCTCCCATAGAGCAGCTGGTAAATTTGAAAAATCAACCTTTCAGTTAGCAGCTAAGCACTTTAACCAATGCACTGCCAGGTTCCTCATTAATATACAGAGGACAGGATTTACAACACATAAAATGGAGGACAATTACATCACATCACAAAGTAGAGGGCAACAGTACAATATTGGAAATCATGCCTAACTAAGTTGACATAAAACGTTTACCATCATACAATCCAATACAATTTCAACCGCAAGGTTGATGGTTTTGCACTTAGAAAACTAAATCTATTTCTATCATCACCTCTCTGTAGAATGAAATTTGAGACATAATTTCTTACTTCAGAAGAGTTCAAATTGTCCCTAGTAAGTTAACTTTGAACAAAGCACTCTGTCTCACTAGGGTTTAAGTATATTGTCTTTCAGGTAAAGAAGAAGGGCTCAATATCCCTTTCTTCTTTTGCTCTTACAATCAATGATTCTATGTGTTCATATACATGCATTCCCACAACAGGCACACAATAGAACCTACTATGTGTCTGCCACTAGGGTCTGTGACTTGTTATGACTCAGACATTCATATGTCATCATTAGTTAATTGGGCTGAATGCTTTGACAACTACAATCAACAAAGGTGGTAACCGTATAAAGTTAGCGTACTGTGATTTACTTCCTTACTTCTTTAACCCTGGATATGTTGGCATGGGAAAAGAGAAACTGTAGCTCTTTGAGCATTCCCTTGTTCACACACACAAGCAGGAATCCACATCATGCTTGGCATGTTTGCTGATAGTGAGATTCTAGAGTGACAGAGTGAAGATTGAGACTGAGCTAACCTGACAGCTTGAGAGCTTAAAAGCATCGATCAGTGAATGTGCAAGAATCTGACCTTCCATCTGCCTCCGTATTGTGGTTTCAGTTTTTAAAATATGAGGGTTTTTTTTTTTTTTTTAAGGAAATTCTATTCTCCCATGCTTTGGAGTTATTATTCTCAGGACAATAAAAGGCATGAATTGGTAGGTATTCGTGGGTATAACGGTAAAATTTTTATGCAACAGGGACTAAGAAGAGGAGGATATGCTCCCAGGATAGCCTTTCACGTCTGTCATCAGAGTTCATTACCATATGAAATAGATTTGGAAGAATCAAGTTCCAGTGATGGAACCATAAAACACATTTTGTGTTAAACTTACCAAGCTGCCTATTGGCAGATACTCATATTACACTTTTTAATTAGGTGACACACCAGCTTCAAATGCATGGTTGTTGGTGCTAATGAAAATTTACATAAGAAAATTAAATAGAAGCCAGGATTATTATTTTGCAATTTTTCTTTCTATTTGTTGTAAAAAAAAGTGTAAATTAAAAATCTAAAGAAAAATAAATGTCGATTTACTTTTTTAAAACTCAAATACAGTGATAAAGATATCTTGCTTATAAATACAAAGTGATACCTGAGCATGTCATTTTGACAAAATGTAACAATAATAGAGACTTGTATAATTTACTTATTTTTATCTATGGGGATCTGATGAATAGATCATAAAACATTTGTCAATTAATATTGGTTATGCTTATATAGTTTTTGTAAAATTAATTGAGGTTGGATCTGACTCATGGTGACCCCTCCTTGGGTTTCTGAGGTGGTATCACTACGGAAGTAGGTTGCCCAACCTTTCTTCCAAGGAGTGGCTTGGGGGTTAGAACCACTAGCCTTCTGTTTAGCAGTCAAATACCTTAGACACTGTGCTACCAGAGATCCCTTGTATAAAGTAAATGATCACAATACTTACAGCTGTTTTGTTTCTTATTATATTCACATAATAATACAAAAAAAGAGATAATCCTGCAGGAAGAGCACTCAGCAAGTACTATATACTTTATATTTACTTAACCACTTTCACTTTTTTGGACATCATTTATGATTAGCAAAGTTTATCATATTTTCTGCAATAGCCAATTGTTCTTAAATTCTCGTGTACCTGAGTAATTCTGGTTTTTACTTAACTGATCTTCTGCTTTCTGTTTTCTACTTCCCTACTTGAATATATTTGACAATATGTGGTTCTACTGGTTAATAGGAAATATTTGCAACTTTTATTTAGTTTTTTAGTTGTAAGACATCATAAAAATAATTCACATAATAGCAAAGAAACTCATTTAGTGAAAAATATATTCTTGAGTGTTATTTAAATGCTTTTATAATAATCTATATTCTGATAATATATGAAAATTTCTAAACTTATATAAATTGAAAAAAATAATAAAAATATGAACTTTAAGAAGTCTCTACCGATTAATGTGACTTGGTATTTATAACTTCCTTGCAATTTACGTATATGATTCTATTCAAAATCAAAATTGTAAACATTTGCAAAATTTTATTTGAATATGTAGGTTTGTTCAACTTCCAGAGTGACATATTTCTGTAAAGAACAGGCCTATTTTCTGTTTCTTATTTTCATTTATACCCTCCAATCACCTAGTATTGTATTCCATATTTAACAAACATTCCATTAATATTTAGAGTTGTCAGTCTGTCAAGTAATATTGAATTAAATATTTTTTATTATATTCAATAATAACAAAGTGAATATCACTGATATCCAGAAAACATTAAGAAAACAATATTTCATTAAAAATCAAAGCAAATTTTTTTCCAGTGTTGTTAATCTTTATACAGGAATACTGCTACATCTTTCTCCATCAGAGAAATATATTGTAGACCTTTAAGTTAGCAGCTAATCCCTCAACCACTGCACCACCAGGACTCCTATGGGGATTAGTTCTACTCTGACACACATGCCATTGCCATGAGTCAGAATTGACTCAAGGGAAACTAGTGGTGGTAGTGGTAGCTGATTTATCTATTTTTAAAAATATATTTATCTATTTTACTTATATATAAAACATGTAAGTGATCAAACAACTAATTGTTAACATTAAATATTTCACATTTTAAGACAACTTTGTGATATGTAGTGTAACATGGTATGTAGTGTGGATTAGGGTTATGTCCTGTCACCATACTTAATCAATCTGAATTCTGAACAAATAATCCAAAGAAGCTGGACCATATGAAGAACGATGCATTAGGATTGGAGGAAGACTCATTCACAACCTGCAATATGCAGATGACAAAACTTGCTTGCTGAAAGCAAAGAGGACTTGAAGCATTTCCTGATGAAGAACAAAGGATGTCTGGTGGCTTAGTGGGTGAGGCATTTGGCTAGTAACCAGAAAGTCAGCAGTTCAAACCCACCAGCTGCTCCCCAGAAGGAAGATGGGGCAGTCTACTTCTGTAAAGATTTACAGCCTTGGAAAAGCAATGGGGGTTGCTATGAGTTGGAATTGACTCGATGGCAGTCAGGTTTTTTTTTTTTTAGGAAGAACAATGACTACAGCCTTCAGGATTACACTTCAAAATAAAGAAAATAAAAATCTTCACAAATGGACTAATGAGCAACATCATGATAAATGGAGAAAAGATT
>NW_006921987.1:1395915-1396727 GCF_000298275.1 Orycteropus afer afer
CAACAAATTTGAAAATCTGGAAGAAATGGACAGATTTATAGAAACACATCACTTACCTAAACTAACACAGACTGATGTGGAAAAGTTGAACAGATCCATAACAAAGAAGAAATTGAACAGGTCATCAAAAATTTACCAACAAAAAAAGTCCTGGCCCAGACTGTTTCACTGGAGAATTATATCAAACGTTCAGAGAAGAAATGACACCATTCCTACTCAAACTACTCCAAAATACAGAAAAGGATGGAATCTTCCCTAACTCATTTTATGAAGCAAGTATAGCCTTGATACCAAAACCAGGCAAAGACATCACTCAAAAGGAAAACTACAGACCCAATATCCCTCATGAATACAGATGCAAAAATCTTCAACAAAATCCTAGCCAGTAGACTGCAACAACATATCAAGAAAATCATTCCTTATGACCAAATAGGGTTCATATCAGGTATGCAAAGATGGTTCAACATTAGAAAAACAATCAACGTCATCCATCACATAAATAAAACAAAGGAGAAGAACCACATGATTATATCAGTTGATGCACAAAAGGCATTTGGTAAAATTCAACACCATTCCTAATCAACTCTCAGCAAAATAGGAGTAGAAGGGACATTCTTCAACATAATAAAGGGCACCTATGCAAAACCAACAGCCAACATTATAAACAATGGAGAGATTCTGAAACTATTCCTCTTGTGAACAGAACAAGACAAGGATGCCCTCTATCACCACTTCTATTCAACATTGTACTGGAAGTCCTAGCCAGAGCTATAAGGCAAGAAAGGGAAATCAAAGGCATCCAAATTGGTAAG
>NW_006921987.1:1397772-1401062 GCF_000298275.1 Orycteropus afer afer
ATTACACTTCAAAATAAAGAAAATAAAAATCTTCACAAATGGACTAATGAGCAACATCATGATAAATGGAGAAAAGATTGAAATAGTCAAGGATTTCATTTTCCTTGGATCCACAATCAATGTCCACTGAAGCAGCAGTCAAGAAATCAAATGATGCATTTCAATGGACAGATCTCCTGCTCTCTGAAGTGTTAAAGAGCAAATATGTCAGTTGGAGGATTAAGTTGTGCCTGACCCAAGCCATGTTATTTTCAATTGTCTCATATACACGTGAAAACTGGACAATGAATAAGGAAGATCAAAGATCTATGGTATTGGCATAAACTGCCTGCAAAGCAAACACATCTGTCTTGAAAGAAGTATAGCCACAATGCTTCTTATAAGTAATGATGGTGAAAACTTCATCTCCCATATTTTGGATATGTTATCAACAGGAACCAGTTTCTGGTAAAAAAATTTCATGCTCGGTACAGTAGATGGTCAATGAAAAAGAGGAGGATCCTCAACAAGATGGATTGACACAGTAGCTGCAACAATGGGCTTAAACATAGAAACAATTGTAAAGATGGCACAGTATCAGGTAATATTTCATTCTCTCATACATAGGGTCACTATGAGTCCAAATTGATTGTATGGCACCTAATAACAACAACAGTGCAACATAAACATATATAGTGAAGGGAAGCTGAAGAAATTACCAGAATAATGTGTGATTTACTGTAAGAGTCAGTCTTAAAACACATTTTGAAACACATGAAAGATTATATCAATAATAAGAAAAACCACTGTTCTCCAACGTTGAGAGAAAACATTGTTATATTGCATTTTCTTCTTCCTTTTATTCCTTAGATCAAGTATTCTTGTTTTACACCTAGCAGGTGCTCAAAAAAGATGAGTTTCTAACTATATAGAGAACAACATGTAACATGTTTTATGGAATAAAGAGAAACAAATAGTTTTGAGGAGAGGGAGAAAGTAGTATAAAAAGTCTGTTTCACAGTGATTCATTAATGATGATGCTACTGACTACTTAGTGGGGGACCATCTGATCTGTTCTCTGCAGCCAGCTTATTGATTGTGTGGGTCGATGCAATCTGATGCATAAAGAACCAAAAAAGTGGGAGGCAGCATTTTCCTAGATAACTGCTAAGAAGCAGATAGTCTATATCTGATGTATTAAGGCTGAGTCGCCCCCATGTGAAGTTGAATTATTGGTAAAAGCAATACTAAAACTGACTATTCTCCTTTAATCAGTAGATCTAAGCCTAGTGAGAGATTTGTTAAGGAAAAACAAAGACATATTAATGGTATATCAAAATCTATATGGCTACAAAGTAAACATTGCATTTCCTTTTTTATATGAACCTTCTGTATTCTACACATAAGTATCAGTGTCTAGTTATAGGGTCTCAGATTAATATGGATTTTTTTTTTAATCTTTCATTGACCTAGATACTCATTGTTCAAATATTTTACCACTGATTGAAGTTGAAACTAAAGGCAAGTTAAAATAATTAGCTCAGAGAAGTCACCCACAATAAAGCAACAATATCAATTCAAAATTTCTAAATCAACTAGCCAACCAACCAAACAAGCAAAAACAACAAAAATATTTTATAAGAAGAAAATGAAGTTATTGGATTAAAAAAAAAAAAAAAGATGTTTACTTAAATACTGGTTTTAATAATGCCAGCAGAGTGCTTGAGACAAATTGAGCATTCTGCAATTGCTAGTTTCTTTTCTGCCATTGCAGGAGAGAATTTTCTGTTACCTGCCAGAGAGGGTCTTTCTGCTCCGGGAAGAGCTCAAAGTACTTGTGGGCCAGTTGAACTGGAGGTAGGGTCTGCAATCTGAGGTTGGTCCAGCTCTGCACGAAGTTTGCCAAATTCACAAAGGTGTATAATCCTAGGCGGTCATTCCCATAGTTTGACAAATGGGTCATGAAAATGCTGATCTGAAAGATAAGCAAAAATGACCTTATAATGCCATATACTGAATCTCTAAAGTAAAAAGCACAAGCTCCAGGCAGTTTCTTACCTACTTTTGGAAAACAGGAGAACTACAATTATCTTTTTAGATGGGAAGCCACAAGCTTGATTTTTGTTTCAAAATCTATTTATTACTCACTCTTGACATTAAAATTGAAACTGAGGTTGGCATTCTCTCTCAGTTCCTCAAAAATGGAGTATTATTTTCTTATCAGTTCTTTTTTCCCCCACTGCAGAGTCTGTCTACAAAATTCAATATTCTAGAAAATTACAGACCAGTGCAAAACCAGAATTAGACCAATTCTAAAATTAAGTAAGTGTTCAATTTTTTCCCAGTGTAGACATGTATCTAGACTGAAATTGAATAAGACTCAAAGAAACTTGTTTCTTTGCAGTCTAATGAAGACATTTTTTTTTTCTTCAATGAAGAAATTCTTAATGCTTACACAGAAACTGATCATATTTAGTTTAAAACTCTTCTATAGTCATTAATCTGTTTACAATTTTTCATATCTTCATATTAATTAAAAAATATTATGGGTTCTGGTAAGGTGGCTGAATAGGCAGAAGGACCCTCTTCAAAAAAGAAAAGGGGAACCAATTAACACAGATAATTCTGGACTGTTAAGCCTTGAAGGGAAGGTAGGAGTAGACTCAATTCCAACTAGCAGAAGAATTTGTATGAAAACACCAAAAAAGGAGACATACGGAGTTGCAGTCTGGCAGCGATTCTGATGGGACAGACAACTTAGATATTGCCAAGTGGTGGTAGGACCTAAGAATTAACCTAAAAATCATCCCTGCTATTCAGGGACTGCACAGAGGACTGCTCTGGTGACTGAGGAATAAAAGGGGAAGCAGTGAAGAGGAAGGAGGGCTGAGCTGTGGACTTTTGTCTATCTGGAGGGCACAGCCATTTTGAATGTTTACAAGTGGCTTGTCCATTGTGACAGCATTCTCCCAAATTCCAGGGACTTACGAACAGGCTCCACTTGCCGGGAACCCCAAAGACATTCCGGACCGGGATGACTGGAAAGGTGTGACATTCCCTTTGTTACTCTTATACCCCACACCCTCTTGGTGAAAGGAGGTGTGGCCATCCCTAATTCCCACCCACCTCCTAGGCCAGTAGGAATTCTACCCCAGTCTGTGTGCTCAAACTGAGCCTCGGTGCCCTGCCCTTCTGCCCTTCCCTGATTTTTTTTTTTCTGTTTTCTGTTTTCTAGTTTGTTTTTAAACTACTACTACTACTATTACTTTTGTCCTTATTATTATTATTATTTATTCTTCCCTTCCCAGGTT
>NW_006921987.1:1405601-1412155 GCF_000298275.1 Orycteropus afer afer
GAAGAAGAACAACAAAGTAGGAAGTAACACACTGACAGATCTCAAAACCTACTATACAGCCACAGTAGTTAAAACTGCCTGGTATTGGTACAATGACAGACATGTAGACCAATGGAATAGGATTGAGAACGCAGAAATAGATCCATCAACCTATAGTCAGTTGATCTTTGACAAAGGGCCAAAACCCATTAAATGGGGCAAGAGACTGTTTGTTTAATAAATGGTGCTGGCAAAACTGGAGATCCATTTGCAGAAAAATGAAACAAAATCTGTATCTCACACCATACAAAAAACTAAGTGCAGATGGATCAAAGACTTAAATGTGTAAAGTAAAACTATTGAGTTCCTCAAGGAAAAATTAGGGGCAGGTTTAGTGGCCCTAATATATGTCATAAATAGACTATCAAGTATAACCCAAAATGCACAAACAGCAGAAGAGAAACTAGATGAATGAGACCTTCTAAAAATTAAATTTGTATGTGCTTCTGAAGACTTCTCCAAAGGAGTTGAAAGGGAGCCTACAGATTAGGAAAAAAATTTGACAATGACATATCTGACAAGAGACTCATGTCTAGAATTTATAGAAATCTCCAACAACTCAATAACAAAAAGACAAATAATTCAATTAAAAAGTGGGCAGAAGACTTGAATAGACACTTACCAAAGAGGATATTCAGGCGACCAACAAACATATGATGAAATGACCATTAGCCATTAGAGAAACGCAAATCAAAACAACAGTGAGATACCATCTTGCCCCAACACTAGTAGTAAAGTTCAACAAGACAGAAAAAAAACAAATGCTGGCGAGGATGTGGAGATTTTGGGACTCTCATACACTGCTGGTGGGACGGTCAAATTGTACAACCACTGTGGAAAGCAGTATGGTGATTCCTTAAAAAGTTGGAATTAGAAATATCATTTGACCTAACCATTCCATTACTAGGTATATACCCTAAAGAAGTGAGAGCCATAGGAAGAACAGACACATGCACACCCATGTTCATCGCAGCACTATTTACAATAGCCAAAAGATGGAAACAACCTAGATGTCCATCAACTGAAGAATGGATAAACAAACTATTGTATGTACACACAATGGAATGCTATGGAACCCTAAAGAATAACCTAGAAACTGCAAAACACCACATTACATGGATGAACTTGGAGGACATTATGCTGAATGAAATAATCAATCACAGAAGGACAAATGTTTATTAGTCCATTATTGAAAAAGTCAAGGGAAGGTTTATCTATGGAAGGAAATTTTCTTTGTTGGTTACCAGGGGTGGAAGGGTAGGGGAGGGAACACTGTTAGACAGGTAGAGATAAGTATTGATTTGGGTGAATAGAAAGGCAATGTACCAAATGTGAGTGACCAACATGGTGGCATTGAGGAAGAGGAAGACATGGAGTATTACATGGGAAGTGCCAACAACAAAGATGAATCCTTTTGCCCACAAAGTACTGTATTTCCAGTGAAGGCAAACATAGATATATGGGTGGATAGATGGATGGGCAGGCTGAAATATTAGGTATGTCTATGAAGCAGGGAGTGAACCCCAGACCATGTATAGGGTTGTCAGACAATGGTCCTATTAGTGTATTTGTATGATCTGAAATCCCAAGTGTATAGTAGAATTGACAAGGGACAATGCTGTAGTCACCTCTTGGTCACAGCCAGCTACCCAGAGGGACCAAGTAGTTGAATCTGTGGGCTCAGGACCATAGTCACAGGGGACATCAAGCTCAATTAGCACAACATACTACACAAAACATTGTTCGACCTTCTACTTTGGAGAGTAATGACTGGGATCTTAAAAGCTTGCAAGCAGCCATCTAGATGCAACAATGGGTCTCTCCTCATCCAGAGCAAAGAAGAACGAAGAAAACCAAAGATTCATGGAAAGAATTAGTCCTAACGACTGTTACACCATGTGATCTGCAGCCTATATGACTATGAGACCAGAAGAACTAGATGGTGTCCAGTTACCACTGTCAACCACTTGGAGGGGGACCTATGTAGGAGATCCTGGATAGAGAAGCAGAACAATTTGGAACAAAACTCAAAATCGTTTTGGAAAAACAAAAAGGGGGGGGACCAGTTTTGCAGTTTGCAGGTCTGATAAAGCTTGGTGTAACCACTGAGACTATGACACCTAGCTGCCCTTCAGGTCTGGGATTGAACCCACACCTGTGGCTTTCAGCCAAATAAAAGACGGACATATGAGTTGAACATTTACCTGAGGTGGGTACACTCCTTGGAGAGAACAATCATGGGAGAAAGAAGGGCTGTTTATGGACAGGGAGGCAGCTCAGGGGGCAGGAGTGCATGGAGGGATGGACACAAGGAAGAGGTGACTGTCAGGAGGAAGTGGGACTGGAACTGTTGCATTGTGGTCAATTGTGGTCAATGTCATGAGACAAAATATATGTGAACCGCTGTATGGAAAATGAATTTGCTCTGTAAATTTTCACTCAAATCACAATAATATATATATATATATATATAATGGCATTTCAATATTTTTCTTTCATGGGTCAAACACTAGGGAAAAGTGAAATCTAGGTTAGTTTCCCTTAAAACAGCAACCAAAACTTTGAATGTGATTATATACATAATCTAATATACAATCCATCAGGTATTGCAGCTGTATTTTTTAAAAATAAATGAAGGATAAATTGCATAATCTTGACCAATATTGCAGAGATTATTTATGCAACTGATAAAAAGGGGCTTACAATTTTCTACTAAAAAAGTATTTTATATCTGTTCCTTCATCTCATTATTTTCACAAATATTTCAAAAATTTATTAGTGATTTAGCTCAACAAATATCTCAGAGTAATCCAAATATGGAAGCTTTGTTAGCATAGTGCCTAAGGCACTTGACTGCTAACCAGAGGCTGGCAATTCAAACCCCCAGCCACTTCTTGGAAGGAAAGTTGGACAATCTACTTCTGTAGTGATACTGTTTCAGAAACCCAAGGAGGGGTCACTGTGCCTCAGAATTGACTCGAGGGGAACGAGTTTGTTTTTGGCTTTTGGAACCCAAATATTCTACTCAAGTACTTCATTGAAAGGTAAGAAAAATATGACATTACAAATCTTCACATTAAAACAGATATAAGATATGAAATTGAACAGAAAAACTATATGCAGTGTCAGTATATAGAAGAAAAGGTACGTGCCTCAGGATTAGTGTCTTCAATGGATGTTCATTGACTATTTTTTAAGGATTTATGTTTGTGTGTGTGTGCATAAACCTTTTCTTGACTTTTTATATCAGTGGTCTCATCCAGTATTTGTTCTTTTGTGATTGACTAATTATATTCAGCATAATATACTTTAGGTTCATCCAAGTTAAGAGAAGTTTCACAGATTCATCATGATTTTTAATGTTCTATAGTATTCCATTATTTGTAAGTACCATATTGTGCTATTTAGGAAATGAAAATGAGTTTGTAGTAACTCTTGCAATTTGATTTTCATTGCACCTGGGTTATAATTGTTAGCCATACAGTCAAGGTTGTAGTTCGTGACTTTGTTCCTCAAAACCTAATCTGTCATTGGATAACCACAAGTCCAAAGAGAAGATATTTTATCTTAAAATAATAGAAATAGTAGGTTATACTGAATTTTAAAAGCAATACTCCAGCAAGACATTGTAAGTTAAAGATATTCGTTTCATTGTTTGAATGCCCTTTTTATTTTGGGGAAAAAAACACTCTCCTTCTACATGTTATTCTTGAATACAGAAAAAGAGTCTCTGATCAAAGTCTATTAAAACTATTAGAGACACTTAACCACAGGAAAAAATGGAGAGGAAAGGGTGAGAACTTGGCCCATTGCTGTTAGTAACCCTGAACTACACAAAATAATATCTAAAAAAAAATATAGTCCTATTATGTGCTAGACATAATGATAAGCCTTTTACATATGTGAAGTGATGAAATTCTTCTAACAATATTATGAGGCTGGTACTATTACCGTTTTCTTTAACAAATGCAGAAATTGAGGCACTGAGCAGTTAAGTAAGTTCCCAACTACTGTGTTTAGTCAGTGGCAGAACTTTAGGATCAAAAACATGATTCACAAGTCCAACACACTATATTCCTGACATTCACTCAAACACTGTTATGTTTTGAAATTGGCATCTGTCATTTTTTCCTTTTGTCTTTTTGAAAATTGAAGAAAAACAGCATCTTTCTATAGAACAAAGTAGAGAAAATTTCTGTATTATCTAGGCAATGTAAAGTTTTTCTTTTTTCTTTTAAACTAGAATGACAGAAATAGACTATTTTTGGAATGTCAAATAAAGTCTTGTAAGACAATGATTTATAACATTGGATAGAATATTACTGATAGACTGGAAATTTATCCTTGAAGACAATATCACCTCTATCATATTTCCAGTTCATTCTTCTACCTCCATCCCCTTGTTGTATGCAAAGTGTTTTAATTCCAAAGGTCAGAAAAGAGAGACTATTTGAAAGAATATTATTTATACCACTTGTTTGGATGGAAATTTTAAGACAAATCCCTCAAAATTTAATTGACACATGCTCTTACTTGAAATTCATATGCATCATTTGAATAAGTTTGAGATTTATATGACATTGGTTTTTACATGGGGCAATCTCTATCTTCTCAATAAGCTCTTTTATCTCAAATAGGAAGTGTCCTCTTGGCAGAACTTAATTACAGAGTTTCTAGAACATAACATGGTATCAGTAGTCAATGACCATATAATTGCAATTGTTGTCATGAGAATTTCTTTATAATCATCACAAAATGATATGCACTTAATCCCAATAAGTATGCATTTAACTCATGTCACCACTGTAATTAAGAAATAAGACAGCGTAAGTAGTGTGTTTCAGGATAATTATAGTTACCCAGGACTGAAATTATTATGAAAAACTAGGCTACAGGCTGAATGCCTGAAGAAATATAATAATGTCCTAGAAATCTACCACTTTCCCTTTAATGTTATTGTAAAATGAAATTTTTAGGCACCTGTGAGTGTCTGTTGCTGTTGTTGTGTGCCACCAAGTCAGACCCGACTCATAGCGACCCCTCCTTGGGTTTCTGAGGCAGTATCACTACGGAAGTAGATTGCCCAACCTTCCTTCTGAGGAGTGGCTGATGGGTTTGAACTGCCAGTCTTCTGGTTAGCAGTCAAGTGCTTTAGGCACTATGCTACCAGAGCTCCTTGTGAGTGTCTAATGCCTGAAGAAATAGTAAACAAAAATACTGCTATGAGAACATTGCAAAGGTTATTTTTATTTCATAGGCAGATGTATATTATCATTTCATTAGAGTATTAACATAATGCTTTTAAAAGATTTTGTGGCAGAAACATTCTAAGTCATTTATCTAGAATTTCCTTAGATGAATAACCTTGTTTTATGAAGGAAGTGTAAAAGTTAATGCAGGGCAAATGAAAAATCTGCCTTTGGAAGAAAGCCGAGAGTAGAGATGTTTTGTGGTTCTGAGCTGAGGCATGTTGATGCATTTAGATTTCTCTTTGCCGAGAATAAAAATAAGTGACCAGGCCACAATGGTTGCGATCATTGTTGTATGAGGCAGCATGCTTGCATGTCTAACCGGTTAGAAACAATTTAACACTGGCGTATAGTCAATTGACTATATTTTGAAGAACAAACAAACAAAAATTCTGCAAGGACAGCTTAACTGTATACATGGCTTGCTAAAAACACCCAATGTGCAGACAGAGCATTTTAGTTTTAGCATTTCTTGACAAATGGCTTGTTAATAACAAAACAAAAACTATTTCAGAGAGTGTAGGAGAATAAGACAAATAAGAATGGATATGGTTTGAGGCATAAACAAGGAAAGCCAATGGATATGCAATATGAGATCAAAGCAAATAAATATTTTTTCACAGATTTAGAATATATAGTTACCATTTTTTACATGTCATTGTATGTACCTCTGCTTATCCTTCCCTTTTATTTATTTAGATGATTTTGTTATGTATATAATAAAAATATTCTTGCTCAATAATTCTTGAAGTATCATCTGGAAAAGATTACTGCACTACTTTGATGCAAATTATTTATAGATGCAACTCACTGGACCTTGAAATATTGCAGCTCAGAGATATGCATTGATTCAGACAGGCAGAGCTTCATCTTTCGTTTAACAAAGACAAGCAAGGACATTGTGTTCAATGGATGAGTTTGAGATTAAGATATCAAGTGCTAATATCAGCAGCCCAACTGTACCAGGCCTGCCAGAGAGGGTCATTACTTGTATCATTTAGCATTCCCTGTGCTACTTTTATTCTGTCTCTGGTGTTTTGGCACATGTCTCTGCCTAACTCTCACCTCTTTCACTCTGTTAAAACTAACATAGAACAAGTCTAACTTCTTCCTTTTAATGTTGTAAAAATATAAAAGCCATTAGTAGAATACTTCACACATTGGAAGCACTAATTAAATGTAAACTACTATTGTGATAATAGGAGCTCTGGTAGCATAGTGCCTAAGGCATTTGACTGCTAACCAGAAGGCTGGCGGTTCAAACCC
>NW_006921987.1:1412255-1413510 GCF_000298275.1 Orycteropus afer afer
TTTTTCCCTTTTTCCTTTTTTTGGATACTGTTCCTGTGTGATTACATGGTGTATTTTTGTCCATTTGCTTTTACCTTTTTGATGGTTATTCAATTGTTATTTTTGTCTAACTGAGTGGAAGACAGCAAGAAAATCCATACAACACAATTACCCACCTCCTGCAACTTCACTTACTGAGTGTGAGTCACCACTTCCTTCTCCACCAATGAGCCAATGATAAACAACTACCAAGAAAAGCCTGGATCATCTTTGGCTGCTCTTCACAAACTATTAATGGAGATCTTAATACAACAATGCCACAATATCTCAGAGACAACAGACCATCATAATCCACACAAAGAAGCAAGATAAAGTGGTAGAATAAAGGGAGCAGGATACAGACCCAGAACATATCCCTGAGGAAGAAGAAGCATTGGAATTCTCTGAGAAGGAATTCAAAAAAATTATATTTAGGTTTCCTCAAAAGTTTGAGAGACAGACCAAGGAAAACACAGACAAAACCCTAGAAGAATTTTGGAAGAAAATAAAAACAAAATGACAAAATAAATGAAAGGTTAGAAATGATTCAAAATCTACAGATAGATATCCAGAAGATTAATACTAAATTGTCAGAAAAAGATAAAACATTGAAAGGGCAAAGGAGAAGAATTGATGAAACGGAAGATAGAATTAATGAGATTGAAGACAAATACCTGAATACTTCTTTGGAAAGGGATAAATTAGAAAAAGGGATTAAAAAAAAAAAAAAAGAAAGAAAAAAAGAAAGAAAGCCTAAGTTTCATGTGGGATACCATCAAAAGGAATAACCTACATGTCATTGGAATTCCAGAACCGGAAGAGAAAAATTAAATCACTGAGAAAATTGTCCAAGATTTGTTGGAGGAGAACTTCCCTGATATGATGAAAGCTAAGAATATATTCATTCAGGAATTCCAACGAACCCCAAAAAGGATAGACTCCAAAAGAAAATCACCAAGACATATCATCAACAAACTCATCAAAACCAAAGACAAAGAAAGAATTCTGAAAGCAGCATGGGAAAAACAAAAAGTTCCTTACAAAGGACAACCAGTAAGAATAAGCTCTGATTTCTCAGCAGAAACCATGCAGGCAAGAAGGCAATGGGATGGTATATATAAAATGTTGAAAGAGAAAAATTTCCAACCAACAATTATATATCTGGCAAAATTGTCCCTCAAATATGATGGTGAAATGAGGAGATTTCCAGATAAGCAAAAACTAAGGGAATTTGTTA
>NW_006921987.1:1414606-1431995 GCF_000298275.1 Orycteropus afer afer
GGCTGGCGGTTCAAACCCACCAGCCACTCCTCAGAAGGAAGATGGGGCAATCTACTTCCATAGTTATACCGCTGGGAAACCCAAGAAGGGGTTAATACAGGGCAAATGAAAAATCTGCCTTTGGAAGAAAGGAGTCGGGTCCAACTCAACAGCACATAACAACAACAACTGTGATAATGATGGTGACCATAGACAATTTTTTTTTCTTCTCCATACAAACCCAAGTTTATTAAAGAGAGTGAAGGGAGGGGCTTGAGAGGGAGAGATAGAGAGGGGCTTTTGCCTACACTAGCCTCCAGTGTCTCACGGTGCAAAAGGAGACAATTCTTTCAAACTTTACTAAAAGCAGTTGCCCTTGGTAGACTCCGACTCAGGCCCAGTGGTGTCACTAGAGCACTAGAGGGGTGGGGGTGGGGGTGCAGATTCCACCATATGACACTGTCAGACGTGGTGATAACAAAATGTCTGTCTATAAGATTTTTTTGTAGAGTTTCCACAGAAATCTATTATTTATTTTATTAAAATATCCCTGTAGTTATAACAAATTCATTTTTGTAGGCACAATTTACATGTATCATTATACCTACTGATAAGTGTGAACCCTGGTTTGGAATTCTTATGTTCTTTTCTTATGGTGTTCTTTTTACATTTTGCCCCTGACACGTATCTCTCCTGGAAGGAAACTGTAAAGCAGGACTGTGGTCAAGCCCCAGTTCTGAAAACAAGGAATATTGCAAAACAAAAACAAAAAACACACCTGAAATGTACAGTCCCAGGACAACAGATGAGCATCTGCTACTTTGACTATTACTGCCAAAATAACCTTAGTCTGCTTTCCCACAATAGGATTGCTAATAACTTCTTCTGGTGATGTAGTGCCTTATGCATTTGATTGCTCCCTAGAAGGCTGACGGTTCAAACCCAGTAGCCACTCCCCGGAAGGAAGATTGGACAATCTACTTCCATAGAGATGCCACCTTGGGAGTCCAAGGAGGGGTCTCTATGAGATGGATCTGACTCAACAGCAGTGAGTTTGGTTTTGGTTAGTGTTTTTATAGTTGCTGATTTTGTCAAATTTTCTGGTGATTTAGCTAATTAGTGTTTGTGAAACTGTATCAATAGCTTTTTTGAGAATGAAGTAGTAAAAGTAAGAAAAGGAAGAAAAACGATTATAAAAAGGCTTCTGCTCAGTTACTAATAATGTAATAATGTAATTTTGTTGTTAGTATGGATATAATCTAAGAAATGGTACATTTAAGCAATTTACAACTACATCACATAATTCTACAATTAAAATTGATAATAAATATTGTTACTGTTAGGTGTCAATGAGTTGGCTCCAACTCCTAGTGACCCTGTGTATAACAGAACAACTGCCTGGTAGTGTGCCATCCTCACAATCCTTACTCTACTTGAGCCCATCATTGCAGCCTCTGTGTCAATCCATCTCTTTGAGGGTTTTTGCCTTTTTCATTGACCCTCCACTTTACAAAGTACGATATTCTTCTCCAGGGAGTGCTACCTTCTGGTAACATGACCAAAGTAGGTGTGAAGTCTGGCCATACTCACTTCCAAAGAGCATTCTAGCTGCACTTCTTTCAGGACACATTTGTTCATTCTTACGGCAGTTTATGGCATTTTCAGTATTCTTCACCAACACCAAAACTCAAGAACATCAGCTATTCTTTGGTCTTCTTGGTCTTCCTTATTCATTGTCCAGCTTTCACATGCATATGAGGCAATTGAAAATACCATGGTTTATGTTAGGTGCACCTTAGTCTTCAAAGTGACATTTTTTCTGCTCTTCAACACTTTAAAGAGGCCTTTTGCAGCAGATTTGCCCAGTGCAATATGACACCTGATTTCTTAACTGCTGCTTCCATAGGTGTTGATTGTGGATCCAAGTAACAGGAAATCTTTGACAGCGTCATTCTTTTCTTCATTTATCATGATGCTCCTTATTGTTCCATTTCTGATTATTTTCTTTTACTTTATGTGGTGGTGTAATCCATACTGGGCACTGTAGTCTTTAATCTTCATCAGTAAGTGCTTGAAGTCATCTTTTCTTTAAGTGAGCAAGGTTGTGTCATCTGCATATTGCAGATTGTTAATGAGTCTTTCTCCAATCTTGATGTCACATTCTTCTACATATAATCTAGCTTCTCAGATTATTTGCTCAGGATGCAGATTGAATAAGTATGGTGAAAGGCTATAACCATGATGTACACATTCCCTGTTTTTAAATTATGCAGTGCTCCTTTGTTCTATTCAAATAAAAGCCTCCTGGTCTATATACAGGTTCCTCATGAGCACAATTAAGTGTTCTAGAATTCCCATTCTTCTCAATGTTAATCATAATTTGTTATGATCTACACAGTCAAATGCTTTTGCATAGTCAATAAAACACAGGAAAATATCTCTCTGGTTTTCTTTGCTTTCAATCAAGATCCATCTGACAACAGCAATGATATCCCTTGTTCCATGTCCTTTTCTAAATCCAGCGTGGATTTCTGGAAGTGCCCTGTCAATATACTGCTGCTACCATTTTTGGATTATCTTCAGCAAAATTTTACTAGTGTGTGATATTAATGACATTGTTCAATAACTTCCATATTCTGTGGGATCACCTTTCTTTGGAATAGGTACAGATACGTATCTATTCCAGTCAGTTGGCCAGGTAGTTCTCTTCCAAATTACTTCACATAGATAAGTAAATGCCTCCAGCATGGCATCCATTTATTGAAATATTTCAATGTGTATTCCACATTATTTTTTGCTAATTCTTCAGTACAGATTTGACTTCTATCTGTACTATTGGTTCTTAATTATATGCCCACTCATGAAATAGTTGAGCATTGACCAATTCTTTTGGCACAGTGAATTTGTGGATTTTTTCCATTTTCTTTTGATGCTTCCTGCATAATTCAATATTTTGCCCATAGAATCTTTCAATATTGCAACTCAAGGCTTGAAATTTTCTTCAATTAATAAACATTATTAAGTAATTTTTTAGGAGTATACAAAAACAAACTTTTGACTACTGTTATATTCTAAGTATTCATTAGAAGCTTAAACATATTTTTCTTTTTCCAGAATGCCCTTTTCAGACCCAATATGCAGAAACCAAATTTAGAAAGATTATTACCTGTACAATAAATCCATTTAATGGTGCATCACTATTACAGGCAAGAGAGGTTTTAAATATTGTAATGTATAAATCTTGATGATAAGAAACTGGATAAAACTAATTGAATATTTCCCGGGTTTTATCAAATTTAACTTAATGGACAATCCTTAAATGTGAGTGAAAGCTATATCATTGTGAGAGATTGGATGCTGTTATTGTGGGCCACTGAATAAATTATGACTCATAGTGACCCTATAGGACAGAATAGAACTGTTCCATAGGATTTCATGGGCGGTAATCTTATTGGAGTAAATAGCCAGGTGTCCTTCCACAGAGACACTGGTGGGTTTGAACTATTGACCTTTCAGTTAGCAGCCAAGTTCTTGATCATTGCTGCCACCACCAGCCTCCTTGACAGGTGAGATAATCATATATAAATGTATGGGCAAATGGCCATCCTGTGGAAACTATCATCACATGTTGTACAACTATTTTTTTTTTTTTTTTAAGGAAAAGTACTTTACTTTTGCTTTTCTTATGCAGTTGCTAATATGGAAAATACAGGAGAAGGTAGAAGGAAAAATGAGAGAAAAAAGGAAAAGCCTCATTGTAGAATCAACACAGTATAAATTGAGTTAAAGTATTTTCAGATGGCTAATACCAGCATAAGGAGCTCTGGTGGCATAGTGAGTAAGTCATGTGACTGCTAACGAGAAGGTTGGATGTTCAAACACACCAGTCACTCTGTGGAAGGAAGATGGGACAATCTACTTCTGTAAAGACTTACCACCTCAGAAACCCAATGGGGTTGTTCTGAGTTGGAATAGACTTGATGGCAGTGAGTATGGTTTTTGGTTTTGGAATACCAGTGTGATTTTCTTGCTTTTCCTACTGGTATGACAAACATGGGCTATAGAAACTAGCATGTTTGTTAGTATCTATGAACTGAACACATAATGGTGTTATTGTTGCTATGTGCCATGGAGTAAGTTCTGATTCATAGTGACTCCACGTACAACAGAGACACACATGGCCCGATTCTGTGCCATCCTCATAATCATTGCTATGCTTGAGCCCATTGTTGTAGCCACTATACCTTAAATAGTACATCAAATAGAAACTTAAAATCATTTTAGAGCACACATTTTTACTTAAAACACACATTAAATATTTAGGTATTAACCCTATGTTTTATAGTATCTTTAAAATAAAATCAATTACAGAATAATTAGGTACATGATTTGTAGGGGAAAGTGCATTATTATAACAACCACAGAAAGAAGCAATAGCTTTGCACAGCAAGAAGAAATGTATACCATTTTAATGAAGCTTGTTCTGTGCTCATGTCATAGCACAGTACTTTTCAAGATAAATATTAAATATCAGCAGTTTCCATTTTTGCTTCTGTGGTCCTGCCAACGTGTACCTTTTCAGAATGAATCCATTGTGTTTAAAAATATGTCCATTAGTTTATTAAATTATTGATTAGGCTTTTAGTCCTCATAAAATGAGATAGATGGAATATAGAAGAAGGCATCCTTGATGCCCATCTGACAGATTTTGGCACCGTATTCAGTTTTTTTCTATAAAAAGGTAATTTTGTCTCTTAATTTCATCCTGAATATAGGTTAGACCCACAAAAAAGATACTGTAAGTGAGACTATGCTTAAAATTACCAATTTGAATATCATTGCATTTCTGATTTAAATACTGTGACATCACTATAGTGCAAAAGCAGATATAATTCTACCATATTATGGTACCTCAAGTAATACCACTTCAATATTGAACACTAGCAACTTGGTAAATGCTTCTATATATGTTTTCAGCTATCAGAAATAAGGAACATTTGTTCAAACCTAATATAATTATATTACTCTGCCACTCAATCCAAAGACTGCCAATAGCTTAGAATCCACTTTCATATATACCATTTTTTTTAAATCAAAACATTTATTGGAATAGTTGGTAAATAATATATTTTTAAATTATGTTTTTGAATCATACTGTTAATTCCTTAATATAATAACATAAGGTGGTATTATGTTCACATTTGCTTGGATAGGTATGAAGAGACCATTCTATTTTATCAGCAAAGGAATGAGGATCAAGAGGTTCAAGTGACCTGTCTGAGGTTATACAGGAAGTCCTAGCAAAATCAGTGCTGGAAGTCAGGGATATGAACAGAGAATCAGTGCTCTTTCACACCATGGTTCTGCCACAGACTTGGAAACAACTTCAAACTTTCTTCTATTTCCTTCTTCCTCTACTGCCATCATTTTAGTTACTTGGTGGATTTTATCTGTAATAATCCTAGGTTGGAACTAACAGCATTCTATTATAGACTTTTCTTAGAATTGGTTCAGTGTAAACTTTCAAATATATATTTTGAATTTTTGTTTTGGAAATGGAGAAATAAAAGATCCACTAGCCACTCCTCGGAAGGAAGATGGGACAACCTACCTCCGTAGTGATATTGCCTCAGGAACCCAAGGAGGGGTTGCTATGAGTCAGGTCTGACTCAACAGCACACAACAACAACAACAACATTTCAATATCGATATAAACAAAAGGAGCCATGGTGGCAAATATGGGTAAGCATTGGGCTGCTAACCAAAAGGTTGGTGGTTCAAACTCATCCAATGATTTTGCTGAAGAAAGACTTGGTGAAGTACTTCTGTAAAATTACAGCCAAGGAAATCCTATGGGGAAGTTCTACTCAGCCACATGGAGTCTCTATTTGTCAAAATCAACTCAACAGAACATAACAACTGTAACCTATATAAATACACATACATAATTTCAACTGATAATTGACTCTGGATTTTCCAGGACAATAAATACTAAAGAGAGAAACTATTTCATCTGGAAAAATTTTACTTCTGTTAAGAATTAAAAGTAGATGCCAAAGTTTTCCCTGATGGGATACAATAATATAATTTTCAATAGAAATATGTTATAGAAATAAATGTAACTCTAATCTTCCAGTCTTAAAGATTAATTTTGATTTATTTAGGTAGATTTTCCAAATTGCATATCTCTGAGAACCACTCATAGAAGGAGAAAGATAAGGAAGATGGAGAAAGAGAAACACGTGAACATGAAGAATACAAGGAAAGAAGGAGAAAGAAAGAGAAGCAAAGAAATGTTCCAGAATTAAACACATCCCATCATCTGTAGGTCAGATAGACAGAGAAAATGTGTGCTTCTAATAATGAATTAGCTTATGTCTTTAAATCTCCACTCAGAATAAACTCCAACTATTGGTCCTCCTACTCAAGCTATGTCCCTACTCAGAGGAACCCTTGTGCTCCATGTGACTTACAATGTGATTCATATGAGATGTGCATCATCACAGTCGTTTATAATTAATGCCTGTCCTTAGTTAATGTTTTAACACCTCACTACCTTTGACAACCAAAAGGAAACCTTTCCTTGAGAATGTGAAAAAAATAAACTATTGATTACCAAATTGGAGCAAGTTTAATAAAGAAAATAATGGCAATAACATTAAAAAATCAGGAGATAGTAATTAAAATATTGTCCATGGTTCCTTTATATTTGGCATAAATCTGAAAAGATAGATAAACAGTTTTGGGTTGCTGTTATTATTCATATTGGTTTGGTTTGTGCTCAATGGAAAAGTCCAAACACGAAATTTGAACTCAGAACATCTGGATTCTGTCTACCATCTGGGGATTGGCCTTAGTATTACTATATAAATTACTCTACATCTCAGACTTCTCTATTGTTAAGTGAAAATGATAATTTAGTTACAGTTTCGTTGTAATACTCAAATAGTTTGGGGTATATGAAAACATTTTGTGAAATGAAACATTGTTTGAAAGTGATTAACATTATCTATTTTCAATTTAGAAACTATTTCAAACTTTAGAACAGTTACCATATTGAATATTATTTGCAATTATTTGATTTATATCTCAGAGATCATATCTTTTATAAGCAGACTTAGGGTTTCTTTGTTCTACCAAAACTTTGCCTTTATACTATAATTTATGATAATTAACAAGTCCTCTAGTGGTCCAGTTGTTAAAGAGCTCGGTCACTAACCAAAAGGTCGGTAGTTCACTACCACCAGCCACTCTGTGGAAGACAGATGAGACAGTCTGATTCTGTAAAGATTTTTACAGCCTTGGAAACTCTATGAGGCAGTTCCACTCTGTCTTATAGGGTGGCTGTAAGTTGGTATTGACTCGATAGCAGTGGGATTTAAAAAAAAAAAATTAATATAATTTCTAGTTAAACTAGAAAAAGATGCATACTGGTATGAAGAAACCAAACTCACTGCTGTCGAGTCAGATCTGACTCATAGCGACCCCTCCTAGGGTTTCTGAGGCAGTACCACTACGGAGGTAGATTGCCCAACCTTTCTTCAGAGGAGTGGCTGGTGGGTTTGAACCACCAGCCTTCTGGTTAGCAGTCAAGTGCTTTGGGCACTACACCACCAGAACTCCTGCATACATATATATCAGAGTGAAAATGGCTAGGTTTGTTATTTGGTAGGGTTCATGATATTTCTTAAAATGTGAAGGTTTTAATCCATCAGAATCACCAGTAACAGCTACAGTTAACGTTATAGAAGGAAATTGAATAGGATCCTCTGTTTCATTTCAAAAATGTGCAACAAGTCGATTTTTAGAAGGGGACACTACTCAGAGTTAGTGCTATGAGCTGATGTTTTGCTTTGCCTCACCTCTATGCACCCTAAATCAAGGAGTACTCCTCGGGCCCCTCCCTGTGCTCTTGTGCTTCAGGGCAGTCACCATCTGACATATCACACATTTGTTTGGTTATTTACGTTTTCTCCTTTCATCTCCATGTTAGAATCTAAGATCCATGAATACAGGGACTTTGCTGCCGTTCTTCATGTTTCATCCTCAGTACTTGGAAAAAATGCAAGAAACAAAATATGTGTGCATCAAATATTTATTGAATGAATGAACAAATACATGGTTACATACACTTATTTTGCCAGTAGGAAAAACAGAGTAATTGCTTTTTAGATATTCCCAAAATTCTAAAGATGTGAGGTGAAAACAAAAGACTAAATCTTAAAACTCTGAAAACAGCTGGCTTTTAACAGGATACAATGAATTGCTAAATTACATTTTTTATTTGTGTTTTCTATTGCCATTATCAGATTCAATGCAACAGAAGTTTCATCCTGCATCTGATTATTTACCAGCATCCCAGTTTTTCAGTCATAATATTTGGTTAGTGAATTATTAACAAATCAGAACTGTTTTGATTCAAAACCGACTAGAATGTAAACACTGATCTTCCTGAATAAAGAAGTTGGGCAGTTACTTCGTCAGAGCAGCAGTAAATAGGGCAGCTGTTCTAACAGAGGACAGAAGGCTTCTGCTATATTTCATTGAGCAGGGGCTTTACTCTCCATTTATCTTGTACATTAATAGAGACCCAAGTCGTTAAAAGGCAGCACATGTTCACAACCATATCATTATTGCATATATTTGTGTTTTGTTTTCTTTAGTGGGCAACTTGCAATTGAGGTTTTACATGTCACAGTAATTGTTTTAGAATAACCTGATTTTCAACAAATATCAGTTTTACACAATAGGAGACAACCAAAAATGCTTCCCATTTGAGTTAATATTAGTCTCCCTTCAAGAGATCAAATCTCCTTTTCAGCCACATAGCAATAAAGCCACATAAATATAATTGAAATTCAAATTCATAACCCCAGGAAAATACATGGACAGTTCATCCACTGGATGGAAAAAATATATCCATTAGTGATTAGTGTAAGATGCACTAATGGTCTCAAATAGAGTTAAAAATTTATTCTTTTTTTTTTGGTGGAAAATATCATCTTTATTTATTCAAACAATCAATGGCTATGAATGTATTAAACACATACTAAATGCCTGACAGTCTATTAGGAATTGGAGATATAATATTGAAATAATTATGCATGGTTCTTGCCTGAAGAAATTTAGGATCAAGTGGGAATATAGAAAACAGCAGTTTACAGTAGTGAAAATTTAATTGCTCTATAATATCATATAAGCTTGTAGGGGAAAAGGAGGGGTACTGATCTAAGAGTATTGGAAGGTGTCTTGAAGGAAGTTACATCCAAGCTGAGACCTCAAGGATGGAAAAAGATACTTCAGGTGAGAGACTGTGTTTGAGTATGGATGAATGATACAAGGCTGAAGTCATGTGTTAGACAGAGGAAGCTTCATATATGAAAGGCTGTCAATGACAGAGTGCATCCTAGCAACTAAAGGTTCCTAGAAATGTGGTCCATGCAAGGAAGTGGGGGAGTTAAGAGAGGGAAGAGAGCAGTTCATTTAAGTCTTTTACATCCTTAAAGGATTTGGACTTTAATACTAACAATAATTAGGAACTATTGGAGGATTTTGAATAAGGATGGGACAAAGTTATATATGTATTTTAGGAAGTGTATACTGGCTGCCTTATGAAAAGGAGGGAAGAGTGGAGGTGGGGAAACATGTAAGAGACTTTTACATGCATTTGGCTGTGAAAGGATAATGATCTGAACAGTGACAATGGGGAAAGAGAAAAATTAAATATATGGAAGAATTGTTAAGTATACTGATCCTCCAATTATTTGTGTTTGATTCAATGTCAGAAATAAAAATTAAAAAATCAATTTTAAAAAAAGGAATCAAAGGTGATACTTAGGATTCTGGCTTAGGTAGCTGGGTAGATGCTGGATCAATTATAACAAAATAAGGAAGAATGAAAGGAAGAATACAACAAAAGACGGACTGCAGCAAAAAGCTTCAAAATGACAACTATAGTGAGCGACAGAGCTAACAAAGGAAGCAAAGAACCATGCTGTGGTTGTTCTGAGGGTTCAGGTGAAACTATATGTGTGTGTGTGTGTGTGTGTGTGTGTGTACAGACTGAAATCTGTGTGATATCCTCCAGTGTCACATCACATCAAGAAGGAGCTCAATAGGTCTGGGGGAAGCAGTTGAATTGGGGTAGACTTAGAGATTTGCCCAATAAATGAGACAGAATATCAGTGATTATAAGAAAACAAACTTGAAGTTACCTTCTAAGGTGTTTCATAAATTAGTAACATTTTCAAACTTCTAAAATGCATTTTATAATATTTTAAACAACTCATTTTATTTATTCTTGCTAATATTTTTTGCAATACATGGTGGACATATTAAAAATACTATTGAAATATACATTTTAAAGTTTCTATGAAGGAGCATTTACATACAATGATAGTTACTTAGGCACTTTGTAGTTCTGCAGACCTCATTTCCTTCTCTGTGATCATATTTTAAGGGAAT
Source organism: Orycteropus afer afer (assembly GCF_000298275.1). Classification (NCBI taxonomy): domain Eukaryota; kingdom Metazoa; phylum Chordata; class Mammalia; order Tubulidentata; family Orycteropodidae; genus Orycteropus; species Orycteropus afer. Next base: position 1,425,050 of record NW_006921987.1, read on the forward strand.
ATTCTGATAAATGACACAATGAAGAGAAGGATATGCAATGTGTCCCTTTAAGAGGGGAGAAAAAAATATATGTCAAGATTTTCTTATACTCTGTCAAGTCTCTTTTCCAATCTTGGAAGCACTATGATGAGAAAGGTAAGTCAGACCCCATACAAGGGGGAAAAATAGGCTTCTAGTGTGGGATTCAAGCTAAAGTTACACATAGTTTTTTTTTTTTTTTTTCTCCTTAATTTTCCTCTTAGTCTATCTCAATTTTTGAACATAAAAGCCATAAACTTCTTGTGGTTCAAGGGGCCACACAGGAAAATATCTTGAGTTATTTTCTAAGTAGTTCCCAACAAGTGGACTTTCCTCAAAGTAAGAGAACCCAAAATGCAAGAGCTTTAGGTTGTGTGGTTTTTGATGGGGAGTGAGGAAGATGGTGAAGGAGGTTGAATAGGATTTTGGTCTTTCTCATGCATTCTCTGAGATGTGAGATTGAATGCCAACCACCACAGACATTACTCCTGAAAAACCTGCACTGGCCTTCATGAGAGGGGCAATGCAAAAATGACTGCCATTCTGAGGGCATCCTTGGATAGTGCTAGCTAGTCAATTAGCAACTTATGAGTAAACTCAACATGGCCAAAGAAAAAAATTAGTGAGCTTAAGAAAAACTAAATAAAAATTTCCTCAAAGAGAAGTCATAATGAAAAACAGAGAAAAACATCCAATTTTGGGACAATTGTGGGACAATATTAAAATTTTTAACATATGCATAATTGGAATACCAAAAGAAGAAGAAATGAAAAATAGAGTTGAAGGAACTTTGACATAATGACATCCCAGAACTTTCCAAAATTAATGATACAACATATCTCAGGTCCAGGAATGTCAATCAGGATACACAGAAAGACAGATGAAATCAAATAAAAATGAAACAAAAAAACACACACACTTAAGCATGTCATGGTCAATCTACAGAAAACCAAAAACAATGAGAAAATCTTGAGAGAAACTAGGGTAGTGTGAACCTTACCTATATACATACAAGGTCCCTGAATGGTACAAATGTCTAAGTGCTTAACTACTACGGTGTAGTAAATTACCCGGTATGGCTTTTCTAGGCATAAGTCTTTGTAAACCCTGTGCTGGAATTTGTCATGAGCAACTGAGTAGCTGCTGATTGTTAAAGTTATCCACCTGGGGTATTTCTGTTGAGGGTCACATGAAGCAATCTTCTGGGAAGTTCTCTGTCTCTCAGGTGTATGGCATTCTGATGTTGGGATTGGCAAGTTTTAGGCCACTCTGCCAGCAAAAGGAGCCCTCCTACAGGCAGAAGTCTCTCTGACTGCTGGCAGAGAAAGATATGCTGCTGAGAGAAACATGCTCCTGAAAGACAAGCACTTGATGAGAAAGAGCAATGAGAGACACACGTGCTGATGAGAGACTGTTGGCTGCTAAGTGAGACGGCTGGCTTGGAGAGGCTGAGTGCATTTCTGAACTTGAATTGTAATCTGGTGCTTCCCTAATAAACCTCATAATCTGTGAGTTCTGTGTGAGCACTGCAGCAAATTATCGAACTCAGCAGAGAGGTGGTGGATGCAGCGGGAGGAATGGTTGGTATTAGGGTTAATGAAATGGCTGGAGGGAGGTGGCATGTCTGGCCTTGCAGGGATAGGACTTGGGCTCTTGATCGTGATTCTGTCTTCCTCTTGTGTGGTTAGAGGAGGTCAGAAGATGTGGCCTTCCTGTCCCTTCAGCAGCTAATAACTAAAAAGCTGGCTGTTTGAACTCACTCACAGGCACCACAGAAGAAAGCCCTGACAATCTGCTTCTGAAAGGTCACCACACTGAATAATCTATGGAGCAAAAATTATTCTGCATACATGAAGTTGCCATGAATTAGAATTGACTTAATGGCAAATGGTTGATAAACATACAGGGCTAATAATTACAATGAACCTTTCATCAGCAACCATGCAAACCAGACAAGAGGAACATAAAGTACTTAAAGCATTGAAGAACAAAAATGACTAACCTAGAACTTTATACACACACACACACACACACACATTTCTTCAAAAGTTAAAGAGTTATAAAGACTTTTGGAGACAAACAAAAATTGAGGGAACTCATTGTCAATAGACCTGCCCTGCAAAAATGTTAAAAAGAATTCTTTGCCAGAAGGAAAATAAAATAAGTCAGATAACTGGATTTACATAATGAAAGGAAAAGTATTGGAGAAGGTCTAAATGAAGGTAAAATAAAATATTTCATTTTTTCTGACTTTTATATGCTCTTCAAATTAACTATTTATATTCAGTAATATAAGTAACAATTGATTGATTGTAGCACATGTTGTTGTTGTTATGTGCTGTCGAGTCAGACTTGACTCATAGCAACCCTTCCTTGGGTTTCCGAAGCAGTATCACTATGGAAGTAGATTGTCCCATCTTCCTTCTGAGGAATGACTGATGGGTTTGAACCACCAGCTTTCTGATTAGCAGTCAGATGCCTTAGGCACTATGCTACCAGAGCTCCCATAGCACATAAATAAGTGAAATAAATGACAGGGATGTCACCAAAAATGGGAGGGGTGAATTGGGAATATTCTGCTGGAAGGTATGTGAACTACATGGCAAATAGTAGCCATTTGAATGCAGTCTTAGGTTGAAAATACATATTTTAAATTCTAGGATAAACATCAAAAAAAAGTTTTTTTTTAAAAAAGTATAAATGATACACTAAGAAAGATGGCAAAATGCAATCATATAAAATACTCAATTAAAAGCAGAGAAATCAGAAAAAAGAGAAGGTGACAAAAACAAAGTAAATGTAATGAATAGAAAACAGTTACAAATGTGGTAGATATTAATCGAATTATATCAATAAATCACATTAAGTATAAATTATCTAAATATGAAAATGAGGAAGCAGAGATTGTCAGAAAAATAAGACACAGCAGTATGTGGTCCACAAAGAACTTGTTTTAAATATAAAGGCTCAGAGAAGTAAAAAGTGAAGGAGTGGAGGAAGATATATTGTTGTAACACTAATCAAAAGAAAGCTAGAATTGAAATATTAAATTCAGAAAAAACATACTATTGAACAAATAAAATTATTATGGATAAATAGGGCATTGTATACAATGTCAAGAACTGTTCACAGAGTTCACACACTCACACATACATTCATATATGCATTTACTCATGTACATACACACGTGCAAAGATATTCACACACATGTTCTAATGGTGCACACATCAACTCCCACCTACTGGGGAGACAAGCAGATATAGTCAGTACTGGAATGAGATGAAAATAACTTGGATATGCATTCAAAATCATAACTTTTGATATAAAAGATCTTAGATTTTCTAATAACTGAAAGTGGCTAGACAGTTATGAATCTTAGCTAATATATTTTTTTTTAGGATTTTTCCCATCTTGCAGGAAGCAGGAATTGATTTAGCACTGGTGAAACTTATCAACAATCTTATTATATAATCATATCCTTTCCAATAATAGTTCTCTAATGGTCCACAGTGATATGGTACCTTTTAAAAATATTTTGTGATACCAAAATGTTGACAGAGGTAATGGTTATATCTATATTGAAACTTGTTTTAATATGTATTAAATCAACAGTCACTTATAATATTGTCTTTGTTTAACTTTTCAGAATTATTGGTCCCTCATTTGAAAGTCTCTGTGGTTTCTCTGGCTTAATTGTCTTTTAGCAAATAACTCATATAAAGAATATAATTGGTTCTTCAGATTATGTTAAATGAAGCGTGTTATTATAAACTCTCTTTTGGAACATCACAATTGCCAAATAATATCCACATGCATATTATGATACTTAAAATGAGGGGTATTGAAATTTTAATTAAAGTGTACCAGGTGATTTGGGGACCAACCTTATTGTTATAGTAACCTCACCCTGGTTTTGAAATTTACATATAAGAAGATATAAGAAATTCAAAGAAGGCCTGTTTATGCACAGGGGGCAGAAGTGCATGGAGGGATGGACACAGGGAAAAGGTAACTATCGGGAAGAAGCGGGAAGGGAGCTGTTGCATTGTGGTAAATTGTAGTCAATGTCATGAGACAAAGTGTTTGTGAACTGCTGTATGAAAAGCAAATTTGCACTGCAAATTTTCCTCCAAATCACAATTAAAAAAAAAAAAATTCAAATCTCTTTCTTTCCATTTCACCATTTCTTCTTCCTTCTCTGTTTCCCTTTTTCCTCTCTCCCAATCTCTTGTATACTGAGATAACTGTAGGTTTCGCTGGCCTCAGGGTTTTTTTCTCTCTTTTTTTTTTTTTTTAATTGTTCTAGCAAAATGTACTATAATTTCCCAACTGTCAATATCTGAGCTATATGCTAGGGGGTTATATTTTTAAATACATGAGTAGCATTGTGAAGAAAAGCATTCCTGTCAAGAGTCCATTTCCCAGTACCAAAACAGCTCCATTCTTGGTTATCTGTCACAGCAGTTTTTTGAGATTTGAGTGTTTAACATGTGTCATATCCTGACAGTCTACCATTACAGATTACACTCTGCTATTATAGTTTAAAAAATATAGTCCTTTCACTACAGTTGTATCTCCTAGAGAATTTGGACCCAATAGCTGAACAAACAGCTGCAGCAACACAAAGGGATTGCTGAAACCTAGATTTTATGTTGAAGAGCAGTAATTTTAATAATGACAAATTCTCTCTGAATTCAGCGCTTTTGATATTCATGACCCTTCTGCTCCTGAAACAAGTAATTTTTGCACCTAAAAATTGTTTCTGTGCTTTAATTTGGTACCCTTATACATATCTTGCATTTTCATTTCAGCACAACTGACATAAGAACTAAACATTTTCTTAGTAATATTTCTTCAATGAAATGTCACAGAGACAATATGTGAAAGGACTTTGCTCTCTCTTCTGTATTCTCAGCAGTTTGTACATAGATTTAAACTATTGTTTACTATTTTTTAATTATTTCATTGATGAATGATTTATTAGATTGTGAGCATATCTGGAGCAAGGAATAAACTTTATAACTTTATCTTAGAATCTGAATAGTTCTTGACATAAAAGAGCATAGGAATTACTAACTCAAATGGAATAGGGAAGGGTGGAAATTAAGCAAGTTGTTTTTATAAATTAAAACAATAAAAGGAAACAAAAAAACAAACGGCTACACAGTGTTAGAGAATTCACATTCATGTTCAGATAGGGAGTGATGATGTCTGTATCAAATCCCATGTGTTGCTGTCTGTTTTCACATAGATGTCCATGCTATTTTTAAAATGCTTTCCCTATATTTGATTAATATATATACTTTTAAAAAAATTGGTCAACAATATACTTTCCAATACTTCCCAAGGGTAACATGTCAGAGAGCTGAATCCAAGTCATTGGATTTCAAACTGTAAAGAAAAGATTGAATAAATGCTTATGATTGGGGGTAGGGTATCAAAACACACACACACACATCCATATAGTCAAATAGTACCCTAATTTGCTGTATAAACTTTCAATGACAACACAATAAAATATTATTAAAATATAAATAGGGGAAATGATGATGATATTGAAAAATGTATATATATGTTGTTATTATTAGATGTGACTGAGTTGATTCTGAGTCGTTGCAACCCGGTGTACAACAGGACAAAACAGAGTCCAATTCTGCACCATAAAAACTTTGCTGTGTGGCCATGTGTCAATCCATCTTGTTGAAGATCTTCCACTTTTTCTCTGACTCTCTACTTTACCAAGCATGATATCCTTCTCTAGGGAATGGTCCCTTCTGACAATATGACCAAAATAAGTGAAATGAAGTCTGGCTATTATAGATTCCAAGGAGCATTTAGTCCATACTTCTTCCAAAACATATTTGTTCATTCTTCTGGCAGTTTATGTTTTCGGTATTCTTCACCAACACTACAATTCAAAGGTATCAATTTTTTTTCAGTCTTCCTTATTCATTGTCCAGCTTTCACATGTGTATGAGGCAATTGAAAATACCATGACTTGGGTCTGGTGCACCTTGTCTTCTAAGTAACATCTTTGTTCCTTAACACTTTAAAGAGATCTTTTGCAGCAGATTTTCCCAGTGCAATATGACGTCTGATTTCTTGAGTGCTGCTTCCATGGGTGCTGATTGTGGATCCAAGTAAAACGAAGTCCCTGACAACTTCAATCTTTTATCCAGTTATCATGATGTTGTTTTTTGGTCCAGTTGGAAGGATTTTTGTTTTCTTTATGTTGAGGTGTAATCCATATTGAAGACTGTTGTCTTTGATCTTCATCAGTAAGTGCTTCAAGTTATCTTCATTTTCAGCAAGCAAGGTTGTGTCATCTCCATACTGCAGGTTGTTAATGAATCTTCCTCCAATCCTGATGCCACATTCTTCTTCATATAGTACAACTTCTTGGTTTATTATTCTCAGCATAAAGATTAAATAAGTATGGTAAAAGGATATAACTCAAATGTACACCCTTCCTGATTGTAACCATTCAGTATCCTCTTGTTATTTTTGGATGACTGCCTGTTAGTTTATGTACAGGTTCCTTATGAGCACATTCTTCTTCAATGTTATCCATAGTTTGTTATGATCTGTACAACTGAATACCCTTGCATAGTTAATAAAACATAAGTAAATGTCTTTCTGGTACTCTTTGCTTTTAACCAAGATCCACTGACACAAGCAATGAGATCCCTCATTTCATGCTGTCTTCTGAATTCAGCTTGAATTTTTGGTAGTTTCTTCACAATCACCTTCTGCAACCATTTTTTATTTATCTTCAGCAAAATTTTGTTTGTGTATGATATTGTTCAATAATTTCCACATTCTGTCAGATCACCTTTCTTTAGAATGGGCATATATATAGATATCTCTTAGCAGTTGCTTGGCTATGTAGATGAGTTCCAAGTTTCTTGGCATATATATATATGTGTGT
>NW_006921987.1:1432305-1434953 GCF_000298275.1 Orycteropus afer afer
AATCAGTTGTTTGTATTTTGATAAAACCATATTTAAATTAACTAAATAATGATTTCATTAAAAATGAAATTAAAGTTGTGAGGAATGCTTTATAAAGTTAAAATGCAAAGTGCTTTCTCTCTGTCTCTGCCTGTTTGTCTCTCTCTCTGGCTGTACAAACTTAAAGGAAAGATACTTGATATTCACTCTTTAGAAAGTTCAGTACCAAATTAGGGGCTCTGGTGGTGTAGTGCTAAGACATTTGACTACTAACCAGAAGGCTGGCAGTTCAAACCCACCAGCCACTCCTCAGAAGGAAGCTTGGGCAATCTACTTCCATAGTGATACCGGAAACCCAAGGAGGGGTCTCTATGAGTTGGATCCAACTGGATGGCAGTGTGTTGCATTATGTTGCATTGTGTTAGGACTGGATCACATGCATTCCACTATTGAAACTTGGAAAATTCATGAGGAGATAAGTAAGAGAATATTTGATCAACTTTTGGTAGCTTAAGATAATTAAATTAAAAGAAATTTTTATAATTTTGCAAGCATTAATTTATTTGTAAACTGTCTCTTTACGCTTTTGATTTATTTAGTAAAATTATTAATGTATAAAAATTATATTTTCACAAGAGAACACTTGGAGTTTTGGTGGCACAGTGCTTAAAGCATTTGCCTACTAACCAGAAGGTTGGCAGTTTAAATCCATCATCTGCTCTGCTGAAGGAAAATGGGGGAATCTCCTCTAAAAATTTACCACCTTGGAAACCCAGTAGGGGTTGCTATGAGTCAGAATCAACTCAATGGTAGTGCATTGAGTTTGAAAGGAACACTGGTTAACAGGGCAATAACAATATAAAAAGAGAATACTGAAGAGCTACAAATTTTTTTCTATTTTATTGAATAATAATTACCTGGTACCATTGTTAATTATTACATGGAAATAATCATAACAATAATAATGATAATAAAACTTGTAAGCCAATGAAGATGTAAACAAAAATAGTAGAGGTTGTTACAGATTTGAGTGTGCCCTCCCAAAATGTGTTTTAGAATACTTTCCCAATATGTGAATTGGTTAAGCACTTGGCTTGGAAATTTCAGTAGTTCAATTACTCCAGTGGCTCCTCAGGAGAAAAGACCAGCCAATGTTCTCCCTTAAAGAATACAGCTTAGGGAACCCTATGAAGCAATTCTATTCTATATTATAGGGTTGCAATGAGTTGGTATTAACTCGGAAGTACACAACACACCTACAGATATAAACCCATCTGGAAATAATGTTTTTCTTTGTTAAGTTAATGAGGTCATATCAGTGTATGGTGCATCTTAAACCAATAATTTCTGAGATATAAAAAGAGAAGATGGGCCAGAGCAGCAAGGAAGCATGAATGGGGAAAAGATCAAAATAAGGGAAACAATTAATGCAAACATATTGTAAAGCAGTTGGATGGATGGAATAGATAGTATTTTACTTTACATCAGAGATGAGGTCATTTGAGTTTTGGAACGGTCTATGAAGAGTTCCTGAAGTGAGAAGACTTGAACTATGTTTTGAAATGCAGATTCATTTTGGCTTTCTCAAAAAAAGGCTAGCATTTTTGTTGCTGTTGTTGTTTTTGCTCTGAGTGAAAAGGAAAGTATGAAAAAGGTACACATAAGGCATATTGAAGGGGCTCTGGTGGCATAGTGCCAAAGGCACTTGACTGCTAACCAGAAGATTGGTGGTTCAAACCCACCAGCCACTCCATGGAAGGAAATCTGGGCATTCTACTTCCATAAAGATTTACTACCTTGGACACCCAAACAGGGTCGCTGTGAGTCAGAATCGACTTGATGGCAGTGAGCTTGGTTTGTTTTTTTCTAAAGCACATTGGGAAACAGTGAACATGTCATTTTAGCAGGAATATAGGGTTTATGTTAGGAAGCAGTGAGATAACATCTCCCAAAGTCAGATAGAGATTATTGAATCAATCAGTATTGAGGAATATGTATTTATGGAAGATGTCTCAGTTATCTAGTTTATTATAACAAAAATACCACAAATGAGTGACTTTAACAAAGATAAATTTATTCTCTCACACTTTAAGAGACTAGAAGTCCAAATTCAGGGTGCCTGCTCTAGGGTAAGGTTTTTTCTCTCTGATGGCTCTGGGGAATGATCTTTGCCTCTATTCAACATCTGTGGGCTCAGCATTTCTTGGATATCTCTGTGTGTCTTGGCATCAATCTTCCACTGGGTCTAGGAGTTTCTCAGAGCAGGGATGCCAAGTCCAAAGGACACGGTCCACTCCTAGTTCTTCTTTCTTGGTAGTACTGAGGTTCTTTTTTTCTCTGCTTACTATATGTCCTTTTGTCTCTTTTAAGATAAAAGATGATGCATGCCACACACCAGGGAATCTCCACTTTACATTAGGGCTATGACTTGAATAAGTGTGTTGCATCCCACTCTAATTCCCTTACAACTGATTGGCTGATCACATCAGATTATATCATGATGACATCATTACATACCTGACAAATTGTATCATTATATAGCTGCCAAACCACTGAGAATCATGGCCCAGCTAAGATGATGCATAATTTTTGAGAATATGATTTAAAGCACAACAGAAGACAAGTAAAAGGATTAAGTTGCCACTTCTTCTTCTTTTTTTTTTTTTTTT
>NW_006921987.1:1435056-1447184 GCF_000298275.1 Orycteropus afer afer
GAAAGTTTACAGAGCAAATTCATTTCCCGTACAGCAATTCATACTCATTTTGTCCCATGACATTGACTAACATTTCCCACAATGTGAAAACTCCCTTCCCGCTTCCTCCTCATAGTTAGTTACTTCTCCCCTGTGTCCTTCCTTCCCATGCACTTCTGCCCCCCAAGCAATCTCCCTGTGCATACCCAGCCCTTCTATTCTCCCATGATTGATCTCTCCAAGGAGTGTATCTACCTAATGTAAATGTTCAGCTCATATGCCTATCTTTATTCGCCTGGAAGCCACAAGAGTGGGTTTAATTCCAGACCTGAAGGGTAGCTAGGGGCCATAATCTCAGGGGTTTCACCAGGCTCTATCAGACCAGCAAACCTAGTCCCTTTTTTTTTTTTTTTTAATGATTTTTGAGTTTTGTTCTACATTGTCCTCCCACTCTATCCAGGCAGGATCTCTTACATAGATCCTCCTCTGAGTGGCTGATAATAGTAGCTGGGCACCGTCTAGTTCTTCTGGCCTCATAGTCATATAGGCTGAGGATCACATGATCTACCAGTTTCTTGGACTAATTGTTTCCATGTGTCTTTGGTTTTCTTCATTCTTCTTTGCTCTGGATGAGAAGAGAATCATTGTTGCATCTAGATGGCAGCATGCAATCTTTGAAGATCCCAATCACCACTCACCAAAGTAGGATGTGGAACAATGTTTTATGTAGTATGTTATACCAATTGAGCTTGATGTTCCATGCGACCATGGTTCCAAGCTCATATGTCCAACTACTCACTCCCACCATGTAGCTGGCTGCAACCAAGAAGTCACCACAACCTTGTCCTTTCTCAGCTCTACTATATACCCAGACATTCTTTTTATTTTAAAATTTTTTATTGTGATTTGGGTGAAAGTTTACAGAGCAAATTAATCTTCCATACTGCAGCTCACATACACTTTGTCTCGTGACTTTGACTGCAATTTCCCACAAAACAACTCCTCTCCCACTTTTTCCCCATAATTACCTCTTCATTGTGTCCTTCCTTCCCATGCTTTCTTGCCCCCTACCCCAGTTATCTCCCTGAAATACACAACCCCTCTATTCTCCATGATTGATCTCTCCAAAGATTGTGTCTACGTAATGTAAATGATCAGAGCATATGTCTGTCTTTTGTTTGGCTGGAAGTTACAGGGGTGAGTTTAATTCCAGACCTGAAGGGCAGCTACGGGCCATAGTCTCAGGGGTTCCATCAGGCTCTATCAGACCAACAAACCTCATGCCTTTTTTCTTTTTCCCAATGATTTTGAGTTTTGTTCCACATTGTTCTCCCATTCTATCCAGGATACACCTAGACATTCTTACAGAACATACAAATAATCTTGTAGATACATTATCTGCCAACCCTATACATGGTATGGGCACACTCCCCATTGTTATTTTGATTTGGATCTCTCTAAGAGCTAATGATTGTGAGCATTTCTGCATGTATTTCTTGGCCACCTAAATATCCTATTTGGTGAAGTCTTCAGGATGGCAGTGAGCTTGGTTTGTTTTCTTCTAAAACACATTGGGAAAGAGTGAGCAAGTCATTTTAGCAGGGATAGAGCATTTATGTTAGAAAGCAGTGAGATACATCTCCCAAAATATAGAAACCAGATAGAGATTACTGAATCAATCAGTATTGAGGAATATGTAATTATGGAGGATGTCTCAGTTATGTAGTTTATTACAACAAAATACATTTTGTGTTATGCTCATTTTTTTCATTTAGATTATTTGTCTTTTTGTTGTTGAGGTGTTGGGGTTTTCTATAAAGTTTAGAGATAAGTCTCTTGCGATGTGTAAGTTCAGTGATGTGTATAAGGGCAAGTTGATGGATTGTTATTGTTTAGTTCTTCTGTGTCATTGCTGAGTTTCTTACCAGTTCTATCTTTCATTGAAAATGGTGTATTAAAGTCTCCCCCTATGACTTTGGAGTCATCTATTTGCCTTTTCAACACTTGTAAAGTCTGGTTTATGTTTTTTTGGGGTCTTTATTGGTTCCATAGATATTTATTATGGTTATATCTTCTTGTTCGATTGATCTTTTAATTTTTATATAATGTCCTTCTTTGTCTCTTATGGTGGTTTTTGTCTTAGTCAATTTGATCAGACATTAATATTGCCAGTCCTGATCTTTTTTGGTTGCCATCTGCTTGATATATTTTTTCAAACCTTTGACTTTTAGTCTATTTTTGTCTTTCTCTCAAAGGTATGTCTCTTGTAGACAGCATATTGATGGGTTATATTTTCTTATCCAGTCTGCAACTCTCCGTCTCTTGGGTGGTGCACTTAATCCATTGACATTCAGTGTAATTATCAGCAAGTATGAATTTGTTGCTATCATTTTGTTATGTGTTTTTTCATGGTGTACCTGGTTTCTTTGTTCCATATTATTTTGTGTGCTGAGCTCATTTTGTTCATGAATCATGTTATCATTTCCTTCATTGCTGTTGTTTTAGTATTTACTAAATATTTGTGCTTGTCTTCTTTTTTTATTGTGATATGAAGGTTTATCATTTTCTTTGAGGTTACACTGTGATTTAGAATTTTCTCTCCAAGCTTAGAACAATCCATTCTATCTTGCAACTCTCTTGACTTCCTCACCATTTAGCAGATCTGTAACTACACAGTTTTTTTCTCTCTTTTTTGGGTTGTAATTTGCCGATTGTTGTCTCTAGTTCCCTGTTTATAATCTTGTAAGCTTATTTTACTTTGGATACTTCCATAGCTGTGCTGGTTTCTGGGTTATGTCATCTTGTGTATTAATGATCAGTTGTTGGTTCTCTGTTCAAAAACTCCCTTTAGTATCTCTTGTAAGGTTGGTCTGGTTTTAACAAATTCCCTTAATTTCTGCTCTTCCGGAAATCTCCTAATCTCATCATCATATTTTAAGGGCAATTTTGCTCGGTATATAATTCTTGATTGGACATTTTTCTCTTTCAGGGTTTTATATATACCATCTCATTGCCTTCTTGCTTGCCTGGTTTTTGCTGAGAAATTAGAGCATAGGCTTATTGGTTACCTTTTGTAGTTGCCTTCTTATTGGACTAATAATACTTCTTAGTCTTATTGGTTGCCCTCATTTATCCCATGCTGCTTTCAGGATTCTTTCTTTGTCTTTGGTTTTGGTGAGCTTGATTATGTTATGTCTTGGTGATTTTCTTTTGGCCCTATCCTGTTTGGGGTTCATTGGACTTCTTCAATGGACATAATCTCATTTTTCATTGTATCAACAAATCTTCCAACAAATCTTGGACATTTTTCTCTATGGTTTTATTTTTCTCATCCTGTTCCAAGTTCCCATTGTTGTTGTTGTTGTTGTTTGCCATCGAGTCGACCCCGACTCATAGCGACCCCTCCTTGGGTTTCCGAGGCAGTATCACTACAGAAGTAGGATTGCCCAACCTTCCTTCCGAGGAGTGGCCATTACACGTAGGTTATTCCTTTTGATGATGTCCCACATGAATCTTAGGCTTTCTTCACTTTGCTTTGATCTTTTTTATGGATTGACCCTTTTCCAAAGAAGTATTCATGTATTTGTCTTCAATCTCATTAATTCTGTTTTACATTCATTTGATTCTACTCCTTTGCTCTTTCAATGTGTTATCTATTTCTGAAAATTTAGTATTAACCTTCTGGTTTTCTATTTGTAGATTTTTATCATTCCAAATTTTTCATTTATTTTGTCATTTTGTTCTTTATTCTCTTCAGAAATTGTTCTAGGGTTTTGTCTGTGTTTTCCTTAGTTTTGTCAGTGTTTTCCTTTGTCTGTCTCTCTACCCATTGAAGGTACCTAAGCACAATTCTTTTGAATTCCTTATCAGGGAGTTTCAATCCTGCTTCTTCCTCAGAGATGTGTTCTTGTTCTGTACCCTGCTCCCTTGTTTCTACTGCTTTATCTTGCTTCCTTTTGCAGGCTCTGGTGGTCTCCTGCCTCTGAGACATTGTGACATTGTTGTATTTATATTTAATTGGTGATTTATGTTGAAGAGATTCACCCAATATTTTTGTTTTCTTTATTTTTTTTGGATGTATCTGAGTAAGCAGGGTCCTGTGCTCTTCCATTTGCTAGTTGGCACCAGTTTTGCACTGACCACCTGTCTTTGGGTGGGTGTGATAGAGAATGAGAGTGGTTGCACAGATCTCTGTTGACTGTTTTTGAAGAGCAGTTAAGTGTGACTCAGTCTCTTATTGCTGGTAGTGTATTGTTGGCCAGTTGGTGCAGAAAGAAGTGGTGGCCCTCACTCAGTAAATGGAGCTGCAGGAGGTGGAGGCATGGTTGGTTCCTATGGGCATGGTTGCTGTCTCCCATTCAGTTAGACAACAACAACAATCAAAAAAGTAAAAGCAAGAGGATAAAAATAACACACCACATAAACATATGGGAACAATCATCAAAAAGTAAAGGGGGAAAAAAAAGGAGAGGAAAGGCAATAAATGGGAGAAAATATTTAAAGAAATATTTTAAAAAGCCAAAAGAAATATGAATAGAAAAGGGAGGGGAAAAAAACCCCACAATATATGGGGAAGGAGGAATGAGAGAAAAGAGGGGGGGAATAATGAAGAAAAAAAATGGGAAAAATGAAAAAACAAAAACAAAGATACCAGGAAAAGGGAAGAAAGGAAAAGAAACTGAAAACTAGAACCTGGGATGGTAAGAAGAAAGATTAATAATAAAAAGAAAGGAAAGAAAAAGAGTAATTTTAAAACAGACTAAACAAACTAAAAAAAAAAAAAAAAAAATCTGGGTGGGGTGGGACATGGCACCCGGGCTCTGTTAGAGCACACAGACTGGCATGGAATTCTTGCCATCCCAGAAAGTGGGTGGGGATGAGGAATGACCACCCCTCCATTCACCAAGAGGGTGTAGGGTATAAGAGTAACAAGGAGAATATCACACATTTCCAGGCCTGTTTCCAGAATGTCCTTGCTGTCCCCAACAAGAAGAGCCTATTCTTAGGTCTCTGGAATCTGAGAGAACACTGTGGCTTTAAATATCCAAAATGGGCAAACAGCTTGTAAACATTCAAAATGATTGTGCCCTCTGAACAGCCAAAATTCCACAGCTCAGTTTGTCTCCTTCTTTGCTTTTTCCCCTTTTATTCATCAGCCACAGTGCAGTCCTCCACACAATCCCTGGCTGGCAGGGCCAATTTTTAGGTTAATTCTTAGGTCCTAACACCATTTGGAAATATCCAAACTGTCCAGGATTGCTGACAGTCTGCAGCTCTGTACGTCTCCTTTTTTGGTGTTTTCATGCAGATTCTTCTACTAGTTGGGGTTTAATCCACTTCTTTATCCTTCCTTTCAAAGCTCAGGGTTCCAGGATTATCTTCTATATTGTGTTAATTGGTTCCTCTTTTCTTTGTTGAAGAGGGTCTGTGTAGTTTGTCTGCCTATTCTGCCATCTTACTGGAACTCTCTAAGCTGCTTCTTTTATTGTCTTATATAACTAAGAAGCTCTGGTACATGTAGTTGTCTTACAATTTCATTCTTTAATTGACCAAAGAACTGGATGCATATAAAATTCTTCAAATTATAGAAAGAAGTCCCTGGATTCACTGAGGAATTATTTAGATTGATGTAGAAAAGATTTTGTGCTGGCTATTTGCTGTTTACCTGAAAGTTAGTCCTCACTATGTTTGAAGATTTTAAGTTAACAATTTGTGGTAAAGAATTTGTTGTAACAAAGCAGTCAGGTTGTAAGCCTGAAATAATGAAACAAATCATACACCATCAAGTATTATCTAAATTTGTGAAGTACAATAAACCTATTAATTTTTTTGCATTTTGCTTATGATTTTGGTTGTTACCATATAGCTGTTGGTAGAACTCATCATTCCTGATGGGTAAATTAATTTATCTTATTCCTAGCTTCCATATGGTTTTCACTGACCAATTTTTTCAGAAGTGGATGATCTCATCCTTCTTCTCAGTCTGTCTTATTCTGGAAGCTCTGCTGAAACCTCTCCACCATGGGTGACCCTGCTGGTATTTCAAATATCAATGACATAGCCTTCAGCCTCACAGCAACACACAAATCATCACAGTACAACAAACTTATAAATGACATGTAATTCAGAGCTAACTTGATGGCACCACCACCACCACCAGCAGCTATCACATGATATACCACATTCAATAAACTCACTGCTATTGAGTAGATTCCAAAAAATAATGACCCTATAGGACAGGGTAGAACTACCCCATGGGATTTCCAAGGCTATAAAGCTTTACAGAAGCACATTGCTTCATCTTTCTCCCATGGAGAAGCTGTTGGATTTGAACTGCTGACCTGTTGGTTAGCAGTCAGATGCTTTAACTACTGTGCTACCAGAGCTCCTTACCATATTCAATACCATATTCATTAAGAAAATGAGGGACACATGATAAAAGAGTGATGGGGAGAAAGAATCCAGCAGCCATATATACTGTGATTTCCATGCCTCATCTCCTTGCTTGTTTGTTGGCAAATTAGAAATGAAATATTTGACTGATTTTGCATGGATACAGATTACTTAGATTTAAGAAGTCAGTGGTGCAGTGAATTACTTAATATAGCCCTTCTAGCCATAGTCTTTGTACCTCCTACCAGATGACTGGATGGGGGGAGGAACATGAGGTACTTGTGGCCCACCAAGGGTATTGGATAAACTAAAAAACACCAAACTCACTGCCGTCAAGTTGAATCCGTCTCATAACAACCCCTCCTTGGGTTTCCAAGGCATATCTCTACAGAAGTAGATTGCCCAACCTTCATTCTGAGGAGTGGCTAGTGGGTTTGAACTGACAGACTTCTGGTTAGCAGTCAAATGCCTTAGGCACTATGCCAGCAGAGCTTGACAAAATATAAATAAAATGCATGGCACCCTTGTAGAGCTGGTACCAAGCAAATAAGATGTGTAAAACCTAAATATAGGGATAAGTTAGTTCTGCCATCCCACTGGTTTTAAAATGAGTTATCCTAGAGGTGTAAAGGGGGAACCTGACTACCATCCAGAAGTAGAGGCATGAGCAGAGTGCATCCTTTGGACCTAAGGTCCTTGTGCTGGGAATCTCCTTGACCCAAGAGATAGAAAGAGCTGTAACACTGCAGAAATGGTGAGAGACAGGGAGAAATGGAGGCAGAGAAGAGGTGACAGCAGAGGCAGCAGAACCAGGAGACTGGCAGCAGATGGCATAGTGGGCTTCCAGACTCATGGATCAAGTAAGCTGAGTGCCTTTTGTCAGTATGCTTCCTGGCAGGGTGAGGTGCCTCTGGGCACTTGCTGGAACAATATTTGCTAACCCACAGGGCTAGAGCTGAGTGTCTTCCTGCCTAGGCTTACTGGCAGGATAGGATGACTCTGGGAACGTATTGGCATAGCAACGAATGAAGACTGGGCAATCTACTTCTGTAGAGATTAAAACAAACAAACAAACAAACAAAAAAAAAAAACACCTCACTGCCGTGGAGTTGCATCTGACCCATAACAACCCCTCCTTGGGTTTGCAAGGCAATGTCACTACGGAAGTAGATTGCCCGATCTTCCTTCCAAGGAGTGGCTTGGTGGGTTTGAACCACCAGCCTTCTGGTTAGCAGTCAAATGGCTTAGTTACTACATAACCAGAGCACCCACTTTGGAACATAAGGAGGGGTAGTTATGAGTCAGAATCGACTCAAAGTCAGTGAGTTTGTTTTTTTGAAGAGTTTTGAAACACTTGCTTGAGTAGCACAGAGGATAACTGGCCATGGGTCTGAAAAGCCAATAGCTAAAGACAGGTGTGCCTATGGGCACTGTTGAGAAGAGGCTGTCCTGATGGAAGAACTATATCCTGACTAATTTCTGATCCTGAATTACAACCTATTCTTTCCCTAGGAAATCCCATAATCATGGGTATTTTATGTGGCTATTTTAATGAATTATTAAACCCAGCAAAGTGGAGAGTGCCATAAGAGGAGGGATGGTTGGTATCACAATTGGTAAAAAAGATTAGAGGATGGAGGCATGTCTGACCTCCACTTCATAGGAATCAGCCTTGGGCTATTGATCTTGATTTTCCTCCCTGCTTTGAAATTAGAGGAGATCAGTCACTGCCATGTCACTTTTACAAACCTTTTGCAAACAAAGGAACTCACAGGAAGACTGTGAAAACTGGAAAAGATAGAAAATAGCTATACCTTTAATTGTATATGTGGAATTATCATATAGGTCTATGTTGCTTCTTTTCAGAAGGTGCATGACAGTAATTAATCTATTGTGAATTATACTTAGAAAACAAGGATGCAACAAGAAAGCATAATGTAAAACCAGGTATTCTTAAATGTCCTAAAGTTTTATTCTCAAAGAATCCAAGTTCAAAATCAAGTGCTATCTAAGAAACTAGATGATTTATGAAGCAAGCCTTGTAAAAATATCAGAGCCTAATTAGCAAATTCTTCTTCTTCTTTTTTTGATTTAACTGCAAAAAATTAATTTGCTTCAGAAATTAAACATGATTTTTAAGGTACAGAAAAAGACTAGATGAGTAGAAATGGCAATTGAATTAGGATTGTTTTATGAACTATGCAGTAAAAGATTCCAAACCTGAACAAGAGTTCAGTACTAAAGTGACAGAACTGTTTAGGAAGATGTGTGCCTCGACATCTATCCACAAGGTTTAGCACCAAGTTTTAGATTAACAAGGATAACTTGACATTCAGCTGTGGCTACAGGGAAGAGGCTGTGTAATTAAAACTTACAAGCACTGCCTTTCTGCTTTTTGGCAAAAAAACAAACAAGCAACTCAAGCATGCATTCACTTAATAATTATTCTGTCTATGAAATCCCAAACTATCTAGCTTAAAGTAATTTGGCATTTAAAATCTTTCAAATGTTAGATAATACATCTGTTCACCTGGAGTACATTCAATTCACTAATTAAAATAATGAGACTGTTTGCCCTGTGCAACTTAAGTTTTTCACTTTTTGGACTATGGTGAGAAAGGGATGCTAACACTCTACGCATGGATCTCTTTACTGACACTATGTAGTGTCATGTATTCTCTTAACTGCTTTTATGATAATGAAAAAGGAGGTAGATTCTTCCATCCTAATTGGTTGTCTGGGTCCTAATTCTGAGGGCTTGCACACTGGTACCTCTGCTCTCCACCTTGTCAATGGCATCTAGCATCTATCTTAGAATGCAACTAAACTTCACTAAAAGTGATAAAAACTACAGGGAGAAATCATACATCTGAGCAGTATAATCACTTCTGTTTCAAAGCTCTGCTGGTATAGCTCAGGCTTAAGAGTATCCTTCATCTAATCACTGATGCAAAAGACTCTTGATTTAAAAATGTCAAATCACCAGCACTCTCAGAGTACCTCCTATATGCTAGTCATTTCCAACCATTTTGTAATGCTTATTTCACAAATGAAGAAAACTGAGAGAGATTAAGTAATACAATAGCACAAATTGGGTTTAAAACACAGAAATTTGTGTTTTGAAAGCCCAGGCTTTTAAACACCATGCTATATATATTAGATTACTTTTATGTTTCTCTTTCATAATCTATAAGTTATTTCTTCATTTGATAGAAATTCATTCCATTAATTTCTATATTGCCCTTGTTACTCCTTCCTTGATCAGTTCAGTGAGTAGTCTTTTGATTCTGGTCTTTAGAAGCACAATTTTAGGAGTATTTTCTTTTAGTGAAGATCAGAGTTCATGATAGATAGATAAACTTTATAGCTTTGTTTAGACCCATCTTCTACCATGATTGCTTAGTTTCTAATGGTAGATTTATTATCCTAGATATACCAGCCCACACTCTTGAATTTTTCTCATCCCACATTTTTGACACTTTGATGATTAGAACCATTGCACATTCCTATTTTTCATCTTTTCCTTTATTTCTTGTTTATTTTAGTTACGATTTTATGTCATCTCCACCCCCAGGTTCTCATTCACACATCTCTGATTATCTGCCAGTTCCTCTTGCCTGTATTTAGCATCTCAAATACCATGATACTTTCTCCATGAACTCCCTGATTGGTATGAAATATATACATTTACATTTTCAAACAAACTTTCAGAGATTTTTATGTCTAAAAGCACAAATAAACAAACAACCCACATTTGTGTTTGAACAACAGGAATAAAAAGAGCTATCTGCTGTGCTATCGAATTTGCTATTTATTCAATTCCTAAATCTTTCTTTGGAAGATGAAAGCATTTTTCAGATTGCCTTTTCAAGATATTTATGAATTGCTCATTTCAGTACATCTTATATTAAATGGATTTGGATGCTACTCACTTTAGACAGATGATGAATATACAGATTATACAATTGGTTCTTACTTATCAAATATTAAGGAGAAATCAAACAATGAAGTGAGTAGACTGCAGATGACCTTGAAGAATGCATTAAGTCAAGGAATAAGAAGGATTAGATCATAAAGTCTATTCTGAACTTGAACACTGTGACAGAGATAATAAAGTGTTTGAGGTTAAACCATACTAGGAAAAGAGCATGATATTAAAGATAAGTAAAGTAAAATTGATAATCTACATAGAAGTTTACAAAGACATTTAGAAAATGTAAAAGCAAACATAAATCATAAGTTATTTTCGGAAATATTCTTTACTGTCTTCAAGTAGAACGGCTGAACCTTCCGAAGAGATAGTCTAGGATGGGGACAAAGCACAAAACTTGATTTCAGACACACCTGTGTCTAATTTATGGCTTAATTGTTTTCAAACTGTTGTCCTTGAGAAACTTATTTACTCTCTCAGACCCTTAGTTACTATATCTGCAAGTTGGAATGATGATACTCACATCATATGGGTGTTGTGAGAAGGAAAGTATTTAACTCACACTGAATAAAAAAGTACATTTTTAATATACAATGTATTCACCTGCTGGCACAGATTTGGGCCTTAAAAAATCTTTGTGCTTTTCTCAAGCCATTCTTGGGACTGTAAAACTTGTGTCACACCATATCTGTTACTATTTATATATTTATGGATCTTTTTGTCATTTTTAAACAAATTTTAAATAGCTGAAAATGGGAAGTTCTGCTTTCTAAAGTCTCTTACCATCTAAATTTGTGAATTCTGAATTTGTATCATTTTATAAACTATAATTTTGAGTGTAAGAATATTTACAAATATATATATTTGTAATATGTGTTGTTGCTGTTGTTATGTGCTGTCAAGTTGGACCTGACTCATAGAGACCCCTCCTTGGGTTTCCTAGGCAGTATCACTATGGAAGTAGATTGCCCCATCTTCCTTCTGGGGAGTGGCTAGTGGGTTTGAACCCCCAGCCTTCTGGTTAGCAGTCAAGTGTCTAGGCACTACTCTACCAGAGCTCCCATTTGTAATATATAGGCATAATTTATTTAGAAGAATATATCAATTAAGGATATAAATAAAAGGCTAAACCAACCAAACAAACAAACTCACTGCTGTGGAATCACATCTGACTCATAGCAACCCCTTCTTGGGTTTCCGAGGTGGTATCACTATGGAAGTAGATTGCCCAAACTTCCTTCTGAGGAATGGCTGGTGGGTTTGAACCACCAGCCTTCTGGTTAGCAGTCAAATGCCTTAGGCACTATGCCACCAGAGCTCCCCAAAATAAAAGGCTAGGACAACTTTATAAAAATAGCAGTGGGAGGTCAGGGGCATTTTGAGAAAAACTTCATCAATACACAAGGCTTTAAATACTGATCAGGTTACAAGTAATCAGAATAGGCCCTGCTTATGAGAAATGCTTTGGGAGGGCCCTCTGAGGCAATTTCCTTTAAGAGTTGTCACCACCAGTGTTTTCACTAAATGTATATGAAGACTGACTACAACAGAAATTGTAACTTTCCCAAATAGGAAATTCTACTGTTAACTAAGTCCCTTTGGTGAGATAACAAAAATTGGATGTTAAAAAAGAGGGAAAGAAGGAAGAAAGAGCAAATCTAGGAAGGAATCACTATATTTTTTCTTTGTATACTTTCTCTGTCTTTTCTCTTTTTCCTATATTTTGTTTAAATGTAATGATTCATCATCATACTGAAGGTTTTAGCCAGTGAAATAAAACAAGGGAAAGAAAGAAAAGGCATTTATACTGGACCAAAAAAAAAAA
>NW_006921987.1:1447983-1467440 GCF_000298275.1 Orycteropus afer afer
TTTTTTTTTCTTTGTTTTTGATTGAAGAACTTTCCATGACAATTTTATAGAATAAATGTTTAACTTTTATTTATTCCTTCTTGAGTGAGCCATCGTAGTTTGAGTCTTTCAAGAAAATTAACTATTTCATATGTGTAATCAATCTTATTAGCTTAAATTTGTTTAGAAAAACTTACTGAACACTCTCAATAGGCGGTACTATGGAGCAGTCATATGTCTTATTTTTTTTTCTTTCCTGTCATTTTATGATCACTGCCTTTGTTACCTGATATTTAATGACTTGAAAACCATTATTTCATGTACTTTGGCTGGGTTTTAGTTGCTTAGGTTGGGAGGGTAAATCCAGTCCTTGCCACTCCATATCAGCTAGAAGTGGAATTCCCTTTTGCATTTTAACTATAGATTATTTTTTAATATAGTTTCAGATATTCTGGTATAACGGGTTCTTTCCAGGACCGTAGTTCTTATTCAGATCTTAGCACATAAAGCAGTTCTAAGAGATAAGTAGGAATTCCTGCAAGTTTCCCCATATACCAACAAACAACTCTAAATTTATCCTCTCAATCTCTCCTCTTGATGTATCAGGATAGAACAGACTAGGTGGCTCATCTGAGGTTAATCTTCTTTGCATTTAGTGGGACTCCTGTTCAACCTGATTAATAGTTTTCTTCCATTTGTTTCAGGGAACTTTTCCTGTTACTCATACCCTTCTCTTACCCTAAAATAAACTCTTGCAAATTTAGCTTCTATTCTCCACTAAGCTTTTCCCTACAATCATGCAGTCTCTTTATTCTAAAATAGCTTTCAGTTCACTTATGCCTTGGAGCTACTATGCAATCATCCCACTACTTTCTCTTGACATAGTTCTTCATTTTTTTTTTTTTTTTCCTCCAGACACCGACTCATTAGTACCTTCATATATGGCTTTGGTTGAGACCTCTCACCTGAAACTCACTCCTCTTTCAAAAGTCACTAACAAATCCCTCAACACCAAGTACAGAGGTCTTCATCTTTCTCTTTCTAGCCTATGATAATGTTAACTTTTCCTTGTCCTTATAATGCTCATCTTAAATGAGATAATAAACTCTCAGTCCAATGATCTATCTTTCCTTTATTGATTCTTCTTTCTTTTATTACTTGAAAAGTCTTCTGAGCTCTGCACATGAACCTTTCTTTTCTTTCTCTTTTATGTAACATAATTTCCTAAGTTTTCAAAGGTGTCTGCTTCAATTATTATCTTAAAGTATAGCAATCACAAATATCTTCAAGGCTGAAAAATTTTAGTCTTGTGTTTCCAATCTGAAATTCAGACCTCTTCACCTGAAATCTTTAGACCATTTCACATTCGTTTTCCCTTCAGAAATCTTCCCTGCTTTCAGTACCTATTGATTAAACATGAAGCTTCTTCAACACTGCTTGAGGCCTTTCATGATCTAACTTTAACCTACAGTATCAAGTCTTGACTCTCTGATATAACTACATGTCATTGCCATTTCTCAGACATAACATAGGATATTTCTATCCTCATACCTTTGTGCTTCTGCTTTTCTATATGTTCAGCTTTCCAATGTTACTTGAAGAAATCCTACCCCTTCTTAAAGCTCACTTCCTGGAAATCTGTAGCAATTCATTCTTCTCTTACACATATACTGTTTTGGAAGTTTTTCTATATTAGGTGAACCAAGTGAAATTGCTGTTTTCATATGCCAAAAATGGTTGCATATAGGCAGTTTTACCTAACATTTTTCCTGTAAGATTAGAAGCTTAAACAGCCTT
Organism: Orycteropus afer afer; assembly: GCF_000298275.1. Lineage (NCBI taxonomy): Eukaryota > Metazoa > Chordata > Mammalia > Tubulidentata > Orycteropodidae > Orycteropus > Orycteropus afer. The sequence goes on from NW_006921987.1 coordinate 1,449,760, forward strand.
GAAAGTAGGTACTGAACTTTATCAGACATGTAAATTCTGTAGTGTATTGTTATTTATAGTCACTCAACTTAGTATTTGTTTGAGTTGGGAGTTGATAAATACATGTACATAATTAGTAGTTGGATATATTGTACAAACTTTACTTTGTACTCTTAGTCTACCAATATTCTTTTGCTCTAATTTTTATAAATTTCTTCTGTGCTTTGAAATATAACACACATATAGAAAAGTACATAAAACTGATTTATAATAAGTCTAGATATCTGGTCCTGCATGTTATTCCATTTTATACTTCAAGAGTCATAAAATGCTATCTTTTCTTTAGATCAGAATTATGTCTCAGTAACCAGTTCTTTTACCTCCATGCAGTCCTTATTTCCCATCCACACTTCTTAAGTTTTCACCATAATACAAGTAAACCCTTTCACATACATGGAGCTTCTTACAAGAATCCATTAATTATCATCACATGTGTGTGCATGTGAGGGTATTGAGATAAAAAATTAGTGTATCAAGATTTAGACTTTGCTAGGAATTGTGCACAATTGTGTATAGGAGCATACACTATTCCTAGCAAAGTCTAAATCTTGATGCACTAATTTTTTATCTCAATGCCCACACATGCACATACATGTGATAATAATTAATGGATTCACTGTAAGAACCTCTATGTATGTGAAATGGAACTCTAGTGGTGTAGTAGTTAAAGCATTTAGTTGCTAAAAAAAGCTTAGTGGTTCAAACCCACTAGCTGCTCCATAGAAAAAAGATAAAGCAATCTGATGCTGTAAAGATTTATAGCCTTGGAAACTCAGTGGGAGTTGCTATGAGTTAGAATCGACAAGACAGCAGTGAGTTTGGTTTTTGGAGGAATTGCTCATGCTGAAATCATGTCTCTATTTGCCTCTTTGATTTTCAAAAAGATCAAGTCTTATTAATAAATTTGCATTAAGTATTCTGTATGCAGTATTAAAATCTAACAAAATAATAAACAAAAGAATTTGATGCTAGTATGAAATAATATTTGAGAAATATTGAAACGCTCCATATATTCACATTAATGAAATTATAGTATGTAATTATTGGGGATGAAAAGCTTCAATATCATTTAACCAGTGATAACTAAGAACCTCTGTCTTTGTTGTATGGCAAGGATTTGAGATCACTCACCTATTTTTCTTTAGGAAATATTGAGAACAAGCACATTAATTAGTGTGGTTGTTAATCATAATGGCCATTTGAGTGAGAGCAAGGATATCAACTATTTCTAAAATTATTTTCTCTTGACAAAACACTATATATTGAAATAACACATTATTATTATTATTATTTTACTCTTGAATAATCTTTTTTTTTTTTTTAATTGTGATTTGGGTGAAAATTTACAGGACAAATTCACTTTCCATACAACAGTTCACACGCACTTTGTCTCATGACATTGATTACAATTTACCCCAATGCTTAGCTCCCCTCCCACTTCTTCCCCATAGTCACCTCTTCCCTGTGCCCATCTCTCCATGTTCTCCTGCCCCCTGAGCTGTCTCCCTGTGCATAAACATACCTGTCTCCCATGATTAATCTCTCTAAGGAGTGTATCTACCTTAGGTAAATGTTCAACTCATATGCCTGTCTTTTGTTTGGCTGGAAGCCACAGGTGTGGATTCAATTCCAGACCTGAAGGGCAGCTAGGGGCCATATTCTCAGGGGTTCCACCAGGCTCTATCAGACCAGCAAACCTATTCCCCCCTTTTTTTTTCTCCAAATGATTTTGAGTTTTGTTCCACATTGTTCTCCCACTCTATCCATGATCTCCTACAGAGATCCCCCTCTAAGTGGTTGACATTGGTAGCTGGGCACCATCTAGTTCTTCTGGTTTCATAGTCATATAGGTTGCGGATTGTATGGTGTACCAGTTACTAGGATTAATTGCTCCCATGAATTTTGGTTTCCTTCATTTTTCTTTGCTCTGGATGAGGAGAGAGCCATCGTTGCATCTAGATGGCTGCTTGCGGGCTTTTAAGATCCCAGTGGCTACTCGCCAAAGTAGGAGGTGGAACAATGTTTTGTGTACTTTGTTATGCCAATTGAGCTTGATGTCCCCTGAAAGTATGGTCCCGAGCCCACCAGTTCAACTACTCAGTCCCTCTGGGTAGCTGGCTGTGAACAAGAAGTGACTACAACCTTGTCGCTTGTCAGCTCTACTATACACTTGGGAATTCTTGCAATCATACAAATACACTTATAGGACCACTGTCTGTCAACCCTATACATGGTCTTGGATATACTCCCCACTTCACAGACATACCTAATGCCTAACACATTATACTTGATGTACACCTGAGTTATATAAGAATTATTCAGATCATATGAAAGTTATTTGATAGAAAAGACAGCAGTCTGTGTTTTTTAAGATCATTATGTGTTTTTTTGTCCTACATGATTTTTAAAACTATGGTTTTGTCACGTGCCATTAATGTTTGCCTGGGAGCTCTGGTGGTGTAGTGCCTAAGGCATTTGACTGCTAACCAGAAATCTGGCAGTTGAAACCCACCAGCCACTCCTTGGAAGGAAGGTTGGGCAATCTACTTCCCTAGTGATATTGCCTTGGAAACCCAAGGAGAGGTCACTATGAGTTGGATATGACTGGGAGGCAGTAAGATTTTTTTTTAATTAATGTTTGCCAAAAATACAATATTAATGTACAATTCAAGTATTGTTTTAAAGAAAAGAAAGAGAGAGAGAGAGAGAGAGAGAAAACAAACCTGTCCATCAGAAGTGCTATCTTTAAAGTTTAAACATACATGAGCTGAATTTTTATTTCCTACCTTAACTCTCGCTCTGGTAGCATAGTGGCTAAGACACTTGCCGGCTAACCAGACGGCTGGTGGTTCAAACCCACTAGCCACTCCTTGGAAGGAAGGTTGGGCAATCCTACTTCCATTTCCATAGTGATACTGCCTCGGAAACCCAAGGAGGGGTTGCTATGAGTCGGGGCCGACTCGACGGCACATAACAACAACAACAACAACCTTAACTCTCAAGTACCTAGAAATCTCTAGAACTTAGAGTAGCTTTTAACTTCTATGGGAATTTTTACTTGGGATACAGATGCCAAGGCAGAAGCTAATGAAATAAAATAATATTTTGCAAGGGTTATTGTATAATTCCTACATGGTTAGCATTACATATTCCTATTATATTCATATTTTACATGAAATTGTTAGTGCTGATGTCATATGTATTAAATCAACAGTAATGATTTGAAAATGAAAATATCTGTGCTTTCACTAATGCATAGTTGTTGGAAAGAAAGTAAGGGGAAGAAGTATGAGAGAGATCTCTCAATTCACCAAATGCCATCTTTTTCCACAAGAATTATCTCTGAGATATTAGCACTTCTGACTATGAAGCAACTCCTATTTACTATTCAAGCAACTTGCATTTTTACTGCAATACTTGTAAACATAATTTCATTTATTATGCCTCGCATGATTAACACATTAATAATTATCACAAAATAAAGTAATCTGAAACACCAGGATGATAATCAAAGTGTGGAAACATAAAATTGCATAGAATATTCTTGTTTCTTTACTCTAGAATTGCACAATCTATTATTAGTAGTAATTATTGCTATTATTCTCATTAATAACCTAATCTAACAGGACAATTTTAGTATTAACAATACATATTTACTTTATGTGCTTATAATACAAGATTTATTGAAGTCATAAACGTAGGAGAATAATTGAAATGTAAGTATATCTCTTACTTTTGATGATGTTCACCCAATTGCATTGTTGCAAAATATTATAAATAACAATACTAAAATAAGTACTGCAGCATGCCTATGTCAATTCTTCTGAGATATTTCACAAAACGTGTAAGTTATGCAACATTATGATAATATATACAGTTGTTTTTATAAGGAACAAGAGCACTAATAGAAATAATATTGTCTGAATTGACTCAGACTCATGGCAATCATAAGTTTAATAGAAGGAATTGGTACTCAGTCCTGGGTCATCCTCCCAGTCCCCAGCATGTTTGAATCCATAGTTGTGGCTATTGTGCCAATCCATCCCACTGAGGATCTTCCACAGTTTTGTTGGTCTTCTATTTCACCAAACATAATATCCTCTTATAGGGATCGATCCCTTCTGATGATGTCCCCAGCTAATGAGTTGGACAGAGTTCTATTGTGATCCATAAAGTTTTTGTTGGGCTAATTTTCAGGAGAAGTTTGTCAAGCCTTTCTTCTTATTCTTTCAACTCTGCTAAATGCTGTCTATCATAGGTGACCCTACTGGTATTTGAAATATTGATAGCATAGCTTCTAGCATCACAGCCATCAAGTCCAGTAAACTGACAGATGAGCAAAATCAATAAATGCACTCAATTCTAAGCAAACTCACAGGTGCTATATCCTTATTCCCACTGCTAATTATTACAGGCTCCACGTGTGCTATAGACATTCCTCAGATAATCAAACAAGTTTTAGACTTTATTTCTGGCCTACTCATACATTTCAACATCCCTGGGTAGTACAAATAGTTTTTACTCAGCTACCAACCAAAGGTTGTCAGTTTGAACTCACTCAATGGCTCCAAGGAAGAAAGACCTGGCAATCGGCATCTGTAAAGATTACAGGCAAGAAAATCCTATGAAGTTCAGTTCTATTCTGTAATACATGGGGTCACCATGAATCAGAGACTAACTCTTTGGCTGCAAAAACAACATATAATTAATTCACAGTTAACAGGAGACTGAAACAAACCCAGTAAAGGACATTTCCCCTCTTTTTAAATGAATTGTTGGGTTAAAAATTGTCACATAGTCTTAAAAGTGTTGTTGTTGTTGTTATTTGACCCCTTCTTGGGTTTCTGAGGCAGTATCACTACAGAAGTAGATTGCCCAACCTTACTTCCGAGGAGTAGCAGGTGAGTTTGAACCACCAGCCTTCTGGTTAGCAGTCAGGTGCTTTAGGCACTACACCACCAGAGCTTCCAGTCTTAAAGGTAGACTATGCTTATACTAGGAGCTCTGGTAGCATAGTGGCTAAAGCACTTGACTGCTAACCAGAAGGCTGGCGGTTCAAACCCACCAGCCACTCCTCGGAAGGAAGGTTGGGTATTCTACTTACGGAGTGATACTGCCTCAGAAACCCAAGGAGGAGTCGCTATGAGTTGGGGCTGACTCAATGGCAAATAACAACAACAACAACATGCTTATACTATATGCTAAACAAAGGAAAACAAACATAAAGCAGGTGAACAAATAATTATTTGTTTGAACCTGATTTCTTTCTTTGTACATTCTACTTCAAATATAATTGTATGATGAAGATACTTTCTTTGTGTTTAGTCCCACAAAACATTTGTGGTGCATATATAGCCTCAAACTCAAACTGCCCTATAAAATTCCTACATTATGCATTCTTAGATCACTTCAATTGCTTTTATTACATCAGTTGGTAATTGGTGTAAATAAAGTTTGTTAAGTGAGCTATTCATTCTGGATAGAATTAGACACATGATATTTAGGTTATTCTTAAAGTCATTGTGTAGTACACACAAATTGAACCTCTCTATAATATGATAATTGGGATTTCTTATTAATATATCAACTGCTTAGAGAGAGGTTTAATTTGATGTTTTAAAAGAATGGCCTTTTAAGTATAGATAAAGATTTTTATTTGACTTTGCCTGGGAACAAGGAAGCTTTTTATTCAGGTTAAAAAAAAATAATAATAATAATAATAACTGCAGGGAACCAGTGAAATTGAGATGTGAAAGATAAGTTTATCTGTTTCCATGAGTTGCTCTTTGTTTTCCTTTGCCAAGCTGGTCATGAAATCTTTTTTATTTAAACAACTCTTTTCAGTTCAAAGTACTCCAAATTATAATCAATTAATACCCATTTTGGAGTCCTACTAAGTGTCAACAAACCTCGGGACTAATTTAATTTACTATTCAGTCATTTCACTAAAACTGATTATATGTTCATATAAAAGCTTTTTGAAATGTGTATGCATGGTTGCAATTCTTTTCTTGTCCACTTACTTCCATTAAAGATTCATTTTGGGTAATCAGAGAATTTTGAATCAGCTGTTTTTTACTTTAAAGGTTTGCTTCTGACACTTTCATAAATTATACTGTAGTGTGTGCTGGAAGGTAACTGAGTTTTTTTTTTTTTTTAACTCAACAGCCCTCTTGTTGACACATGCTCATTTATTACTATTTCTTCCATCAGCTGACTCACTTGAGGCTAATTCTGATGAAGTGCCTTCAAACAAGAACTACTATTGGATTACATTAACAAAGAAATGGTAGAAAGCAGCTTTCACACAGGAAAAATTAGAAAAAGAAAAATTATGGACTTTGGGATCAATTTTTCTATGAATCATAATATAATTAACTATAAAATATGAAGTTGAAAAGTATTATTCCCTGTAGACTCTGGTATTTTGTTTCATTTATGAACTCTATATTAAGAAGGAAAATGAGGGAGAGGGATTGAAAAGAAAGAATCATATTTAGGAGAAAAATTGTGCAGAAAAGCTTGAGTTAGGAAGAAACAGATTTAATCATATATCTGGAGTTGGATGATAAAAGTCCTTTCAAGTCTATAATTTTTCTATCATGTTATCACCTCTAGCAGTATTTCTTGTTATGAAAGGAGATATTTGGGGGAGATTATTTTACAGATAAACATTCTTAAGTAAGATACCTTTCACCATAAATGTACTGTTTGAAATTCTTTATTATAAATAGAAAGATGTGGTTAACCTATTCTGTGTCACTAACTCAGTTCATAACATATACATGACATAGACACAGAATGTATTAATCACTTAAATGTTAACATTTTTCCCGCATTTGTTGAAACACAATAGAATATTCCTTATCTGTCTTGTTTAGGTCATCTTACACTTGAATGTATTTAGCACTGTAGCAATTCTGAAAGGACTGTGGTGCATTATTTATCACAATTAGGCTTGTTTGTCAAGAGCAAAGTATTTTCTCTATTTTGAAACAATTTGATTTTCAATAAATAAATGTAATAACTCTTTATATTATTTCAGTGATTCATGTTTCTATTTTCTTTGTTACTGGATTGTAATTTTACAGAAAAGAAGTACTAAATAAGCTTAATCTAGTGGGGGAAGGGTATTGGAATAGGAAAGGTGAATTGTTTTCCCCTATGGGTTCTGGTGGTATAGTGGATAGGGCATTTGGCTGCTAACCAGAAGGTCAGAGGATCAAACCCACCAGCCACTCCGTGGAAGGAAGATGGGGCAATCTACTTCCGTAAAGATTTATACCCTTGGAAACCTGATGGGTCACTATGAGTCAGAATCAACTTGATGGCAATGAGTCTATCCCCCTCTCCCCCCGTATAACCCTAGAGCCCTGGTGGTGTAGTGCCTAAGGCATTTGACTGCTAACCAGAAGGCTGGTGGTTCAAACTCACCAGCCACTCCTTGGAAAGAAGATGGGGCAATCTACTTCCATAGTGATACTGCCTTGGAAACCCAAGGAGGGGTGGCTATGAGTCGGATCTGACTCCATGTCAGTGAGTTTGGTTTTGGTTTGCTATGACCCTAATCAGCTAAGAAATATTGGCAAATCATTTACCCCTTCTTACTCTCAGTCTCGGAGCTCTGGTGGCATAGTACCTGAGGAATTTGATTGCTAACCAGAAGGCTGGCAGTTCAAACCCACCATCTACTCCTCAGAAGACTGGACAATCTACTTCCATAGAGATACCACCTTGGAAACCCAAGGAGGGGTCATTATGAGTTGGAACCTACTTGAGGGTGGTGAGTTTGTTTTTTTTTTTTGCTGTCAGGCTAATGTTTTGAAACTCAGGGAAGTAAAACAGTGGCACCAAATATATGTCCATCCTGGCTTAACCTTTTGTTTTGTTTGTCATTGGATTCATTGTACTCTTTGAGAAGAAACATCTGGCTCAGATTAAGTGCACAGGCTCTTGATTCCAAGAGCCTACACTACTCATCTGTCACTGATATTAAATATCTAACTTAGCCATATTATTTAACCTTACTGTGCCTCAGTTTTTCTTTCTGAAAAATGGGAAAATAGTACCATCTCTCACATAGGATTATTGTGAGGATGAAATTAAATTAATAGATGTAAAAGACTTAGACTAATGTCTGGTACATATGAATTTCTCGATAATATTATGTTTATAAGCACTGGACCACATTAGTAAAGCAAAAATTGACTTTATAAAAAACTCAAGCTTCAAGCTGCTCACTATCTAAACAGAAGACAAGGAAGTTAATGGGTGCTTTCAATATTTTATTATAGGTGCTTGGTTAGATGTTTATACAAGCTAATGTGGGAGTTTAGAGGAGGGGAACTTTATTCAGTCCATGGTGGGAGTGGTCAGGAAGTTTTCAAAAAGAAGGTCATACCTGAAGTTGAGTATGGAAAGAAAAAACAAAATAAAACAAAAAAAGGTACACAAAGGGACACAGGAGAAAGAGGGAAGAGCATGGGTTCTATATTAAAGGTATGAATAATACTATTTCATTTGGGAAGCAGCCCACATCCAGTTCTCATGATGGCGGGAGACTAGAGCTGAACACAGTATTCAGTTCAAGAACAGGCTTGCATGCTATGCTACTATGCTAAGAGGTTTGGGCTTTCTCTTGAAATGGAGTTGTTAAATAATTTTGAGTAGAATGACTTGAAAAGATTTTTGGTTGACAAATGATAACTCTGGCAATGGTGTAAGAAGGTGAAATAAAGGAATAATTCTGGTAAGATATATTCACCAGGAGAATGTTCTACTTGATAATTCCAGTCTGGTTTCAGTCTACAATGCAATCATTCAGAGTGTGTCTTTAAATTGTTCTGATGTCAGGTGAAGATCCTCAGGGTCTAATACTAAGTTAGAAAGGCAGGACACTAAATGATGTATTCTATGGCAATACATAAGGAGCTCTGGTGGTGCAATGCCTAAGGCATTTGGTAACCTGAATGTTGGCAGTTTAAGCCACTCCGCGGAAGGAAGATGGGGCAATCTACTTCCATAAAGAATTACTGCTTTGGAAACCCAATGGGGGTTGCTATGTGTCCGAATCCACTCAATGGCAGTGGGTTTTTTTTTTTTTTTTGGTATGGCAATCCAAAACTCTCACTGCCATCGACCTGATTTCGACTCACAGTGACCCCTCCTTGGCTTTCCGAAGCTATACATATTCAAAGTACATTTTGTGGCACTTTAAAATAGTAATAGAGGCAGAATATAGGTGAATTTAATATTGTTTTATTTTTCCTTTATTTAGCACAGTGTCTTCAATAAGCAGGCATTCATTACCTTTGTGAAACAAGAAAAAATATAATTTTAAACATTTTTAGATAACTTGATTGACTTAAATTCTGGTGAGGTTTTTTCCTTTTCTGAGACAATAAAAACTATACTGAATTATTATTTAATTATGAAGAGTCTATTAAATATAAAATATTTGGCCCTTTCATTTTTCTATCATATAATATGCAAAGTCATTTTATTTACATGCAGCTGCGAGACACTTGTGCAAGTTGAATTACAAATTATATTTGTATTATAAACATTTTTTAATGTTAAACAAAGTTATCTTTTTTTCATTTTGCATACAAATTAAAAAAATAGAGCAAAATCAAGAAACAAGTTTATACAAACACACAGACACACACACAATAAATTTTCAAATCTCTTTTTTTAGAACTATAAATTAATGTTTCTCAGTCTTTCCTATTAATATTTGGAAGCAATTGCAATTTAACCTTGTTGTCTATTTGTTTAATTATAGCCAAGGAGGTAAGCCATACTTTGAAATATATATTTCCAGAGTTGTTTAAGTTACTAATGTAAAATGCATAACACTACTATTAGGCTTAAAGATAAAGGAAACTTTTTTTTTTTTACAGAAAAAGATTGCAGGGCATAATGCTTGAAAATGAACAATTTCTTTCCTATTACTTAAATATTATGCCCTCCAAACCAGAGTTAAAAACTTTAAAAATTTCACCATTGAGACTTACTAGACGTCTAAATTCCTAAGAAGATTGTTGTTGTTATGTGCCATCGAGTTGGCGGCCACTCATAGTGACCCCTCCTTGGGTTGCCGAGGCAGTATCACTAAGGAAGTAGATTGCCCAGTCTTCCTTCCGAGGAGTGGCTGGTGTGTTTGAACAGCCAGCCTTCTGGTTAGCAATCAAGTGCCTTAGGCACTATGCTACCAGAGCTCCTCCTAATTTCCTCTTAATTAGATTAGTTCAATCTAAATTATAAATGAAGATATCAACAATTTCCTTAGGCAAATCTGCACTCATTAGAAAGGAAATTTTTATGAATTAGTATGGCAATACAAGTTTTTTTTTGAGATAGTAAAAGATGTGTTGTTAAAATGCCAAAAAAGAGTTGTTAATTTCTTATTTGAAAGCAGATTCTATTTTTGATTTTGACTTAAAGAGTTTGCTTTTATAGAGAGAACTCTTATTTGGCATAGAAATTATTCCAGGACATATATTTCTTTGGCTATTGTAAGGGAATGATATTTAGAGCTGTATTTATTAGCTTATCTTGTCTGTTAAACATTTATGAGCTGATTCTTTATCATCCAAAATGGCAAGGGAGCAAGAAAGATGAGCTGGAAAAAAAGATACTATGAGACCTTGTGGACATTGGAAAGATATGATCACAAGTAGAGATTCTGTCTCAGGATGCCTTAATATGTCAGAGCACGTTCTTGTCCAATGCACTCAAAACTTGGTGAAGGAATAAGGAGAAATTAATGATTTCCAATGAGGCACAAACTGCAGTTCGTGAGCAAAAATGGAAAGCTCATCTCATTCATCCATGTCCTCAATTTCTTAAAATTGCCATTTCAGGAAATGAACATTTCTATTAGAAGAAAAAAAAGAAGCCCTAAATCATCATCATATTTGAGTATCATGACAGTAATTCAAGGGAGTAGGTTTTTTGTGTGTATCTAAAGTGGCTTTTACTTTTTCCTAGAGAAAATGGGAAAATTGTCCTTGTGATTACTAATGTGGAAAATCAATGACTGGATAATATTCCTAAATGTGCAGGAGAAAGTTCATATTTTTGGAATCTATCCTTTTGCTCTCTGTATAAATATCTCATTCAGTTCTGTAACATTATATGCTATGTAGATGTCAATATGTCTCACAGTTACATGGCTCCTGAACTGTACCTAGTTAAATGTTTTGGATGCCTAAAATATATTTTGGGGTTAAAAATATGTCAACAATATATCAACAATATGGCCCCTTCCCCAAATTGCCTCCTTTCCGCATTTCCCCTCAGTAAATGTACTTTCTATCATCTACTGTTTTGGGTCCCTCGTTAACTCTTTTTAGACACCTCACATCTAATTCTTCAGCAATTAAAATATATGCTGTATTCCACCATTTTCCACTGTTTCCACTACTACCACCTAGTCCATCCATTAATTTCTGCCTTATAATAGCCTCCTAATTGGTATCTCTGGTCCACATTTGCTGACTACAGACAATTATCTATATTTAAAAAAAAAAAAAAAAAAAAAAACCTCACTGCCATTGAGTTGATTCTGATTCACAGCTATACCCATTGGGTTTCCAAGGCAGCAAATCTTTACAGAAGTGGATTGTCCCATCTTCCTTCCATGGAGTGGCTGGTGGGTTTCAACTACCAAGCTTCTGGTTAGGAGTCAAATAACTTAGGCACTGCACCAGAGCAGTCAAATATTTCTTTTAAAATATAATCTAATTGTGTCACCTCATATTCAAACTTTGCAATCACTCATCTTTCACTTCATAAACAATATGAAGTTTTTTGCATGGCCTACAAGACATTACTTGATTTAGTCTTATTATTTCCTTGATTTTATCTCTAACACCAGGTCTTCTGTTGTTTCTTTCACATATCAAGCAAGTCCAACTCCCTTTGCAGACCTCTCTGCTAGGAGCATGGTTCCATCAGATTTCCATATAAATAATTCTCTTAATTGGCCGAGGTCACTGCCAAATAGCACCTAGTCCCAGAGGCCTCCCTTATAAATCTACCTAACACCCATCCACTCTGTCACTGTCTTTCTTTATCTTTTTTTGGGGGGTGGTGGTGGAGGGTTAGGTTTTTTTTTTTTTGGTTTGGTTTTCTCCATTAGAAACGTGAGGCCTTTTTGTATTTTTTTTCCTTACTGCTCTAAACCAAAGATCTGCAACTTCGCTTAGAAGACAGTAGACACTTAACCAAAATATATGGAGTGAATGGATGGTATTGATACTGGAGAGAAAGATGAATGATCAAATATTTCATTCCTGTAAAGTATTTGTGGCTTTTCCATTAAAAAAATAATAAGTAAAATTCAAAAGAATATTGTGAGTATTGGACATTTTTTCCTTTGCAATTTCAAAATTGTTGTGTGTCATCGAGTCGATTCTGACTCAGCAACTGTATATGGCAGAGTAGAACTGCCCTGTAAGGAGGCTTCCTTGAGTGTAATCTTTATGGGAATAGAAAGAATGCAAGGTCTTGTCTCCTATAGAGTCACTGGAGGATTCAAACCACCAACCTTTTGGTTAGCAGCTAAATTGCTTAATCATCATGCCACCTTCCCTGAAATGCTTGCAAATATAGATTTTAGGCCACTCTTTCATGGTCTCCTGACTTGTCTTATCATCACATTAATTAAAATAAGCATTCAATTATTATACAAACTTTAAAGATTTATGTTGGAGGGTATTGGTTGTGATTCAGCGGTAGAATTCTTGCCTCCCATATAGAGATCCTGGTTAGATTTCTGACCAACATATCTCATGCATAGTAATGACCCCACTGGCTCAGTGAAGGCTTTTATATTGCTATGATGGTGAACAGGTTTCAGCAGAGTTTCCAGACTAAGATGGACTAGGAAGAAATGCCTGGCACTCTACTTCTGAAAGTTAGCCAATGACAACCTTACAGATAACAATGATCTGATCCATAACTGATCATGGGGATGGTGGAGGACCAGACAACATTTTGTTTTGTTGTATTTGGGATGGCCATATGTTGGGGATCTGACCTTTGGGCAGCTACCAACAACAAAACAAAGATTTTTATTTATTAATGTTTTTACATCCTATGTTCCTTTTCACGCTTTTAAAGAACTATCTTTAAAATACCATTCACTTAGTTCCATATAAAAAAGAGTTTGTAAGGCAGTTAGAATAATTCACAACATAGAATAAAGATGGGTCAGATATGGGAAGCAATTGGTAGGTATCAAGTAGAGTCAGGATACTTCTAATAGAACAGGTTTGCAATAATAATCAGTTAGCAGCAGCAGATCATAAATTTGACAATAAGCCAAGGTGAAAACAGAAAAATTAGTCAATTATCCAAATTTCCATTTTATAAGAGCTCAGGAGAATCATAGCTGTTTCTGATATTAGATTCCTTCATGAATTTCTTCCAAGATTCTCATGAGGCTGGCACAACGTATGCAGTGAGTGATGTGTTTTTAAAAATACCGCTTATTTTAAGGCCTGTGATAACATACATACATTAGGTAACTTAGAAATGTCAATTATGGGGATAGCAGTAGTAAGGAAAAGCATTATTGGAGATTTGAATGGCCTGGGAATACAACATTCTTACGTGTTTTAATTCACAGGTCGATTTTGTAGTATCTAGGAGCTCTAGTGATGCAATGGTTAAGAATCTGGTTTCTAACCAAATGGTTATTGGTTCTAACCTACCAGCTGCTCTGTGGAAGAAAGGTGATAAAGTCTGCTTCCACAAAAATTCACAGACTTGGAAACCTGGTGGGGCAGTTCTGTTCTGTCCTATAGGGGAGCTCTGGTAGCATAGTGGCTAAGGCATCTGACTGCTAACCAGAAGGCTGGCGGTTCAAACCCACCAGCCACTCCTTGGAAGGAAGGTTGGGCAATCCTACTTCCGTAGTGATACTGTCTTGGAGGGGTCGCTATGAGTCAGGGCTGACTCAACGGCACATAACAACAACAACAACATAGGGTTGCTATGAATAGGAATCAATGTGATGACCATGGGTTGTTTCATTTCTTAGAGAAAGAGAGAGCATTCATAGACTTCAAATCACTATCCCAAGTATAAATATGTGATAGATATTACATTGGGATGAACTTGAAATTATGCTTCCTAAAGTACTTGCTGTGCAATTCTTTCATGTTGGCAGATTAACACCAACCCAGGTGCATGAACAGGATAAGAGGCGGATAGGGCTCACTGTTGATGCCATTACTGTTGCAGTTATAAACTAACTTTTGGTTATATAAAATACCTTGTTTTTTTAGTTTGTACAGCCAAGGTAAGGTTTATGTGGGGAAAAGCTTATATATCCAGCCTGTTGAAAAGTGATATATTACGAATCAAAGCCCAAAAGTGAAGGGTGAATGCAACATTTTCTTATTTCACTCAAATGGAAATAGTAATGTTTTAACGAGAGAGCTTGGTTACTCATTCTGATTGTCTCTGTGTTACTATACTAGGATTCCTTTATTGTTATTGTTCTTATGTGCTGTCAAGTCAGACCCAACTCACAGTGACCCCTCCTTGGGTTTCTGAGGTGGTATCACTATGGGAGTAGATTGCCCAATCTTCCTTCTGAGGAGTGGCTGGTGGGTTTGAACTGTCATCCTTCTGGTTAGCAGTCAAATGCCACCAGAGTTCCCAAACCATTGAGAGGATAAGGAAATTATAATTCATGAAATATAACAATTAATTTCATTTATATCCTTTGATTGAGTCACTGGGTGGCACAAATGGTTATGTGTTTGGCTACCAACCAAAGGGTTGACAGTTTGAATCTACTTAGAGGTGTCTTGGAAGAAAGGCTTGCCATATACTTAAAAAAAAAAAATCACAGACACTGAATACAACCTATGGAACACAATTCTACTTTGAAACACATAGAATTATCATGAGTTGGAATTGATTCAACAACAACTAGTTAACTGACATATCCTGTAGTATTACTTTATGTTATGTGCCATCGAGTCAAACCCGACTCATAGTGACCCCTCCTTGGGTTTCCGAGGCAGTATCACTACGGAAGTAGGATTGCCCAACCTTCCTTCCGAGGAGTGGCTGGTGGGTACTTTAGACCAAATAATTGTATGCTATCTAGTCAAGTTGTGATCTTAGTTCCTCTTGATGCCTCTACGATTAGGAGGCTAACTTGGAGGGTTTGCAAGTTTTATTAACTTTCTCAGTTCTAAGTTAGCTATGTTAGAAATGTAACTCTTGTCAACTTCAATATGAAAAGTATTCTTTATCTAAAAAAATATGATAATTGTTATTTTTGCCTGAAGTGGTTCTTGTCAAACTTTAGTATGTATAATAAAGTTTGTTGAAATATTGATTTATGATAATCAGAGAAGTATCAACATTCTGATTCAGGTAATTCTAAAAGACACCATCATACTTTGACAAACACTGGACTACAGAAAAATTAAAATCATTAGATAGAATTAAATTAAATCCATTTATTTTGCTTTTAAAGAACAGACTTCAAAAATATGAAATGTATTCTGCATATTTAGGAATATTTTTCTAACTCTTAAATTAGCTTCCCAATTTATTAAAGTGGTAGTCTAGGTATGGAATGTAAGAACCTTAGTGAGGTTAGTAAGCCCATATCTCCAGAGCAAAAATAAATAAAACATGATTTTATTTACATTTATTTTATATGTCAGTATACTACACATCAACAGTTAGTATATTGAGGATGGGTATATGCAAAAACGGCAAGGAGGCCACATGTTCTGACCTCCTCTAATCCCACAAGAGGAAGGCAGGATTACCAGCAGTAACCCAAGGCCTATTACTGCAAGGCCAGACATGCTGCCTCCCTCCAGCCCTTTCACCAACTATTCCTCCCAAAGCACCCACCACCTCTCTCCTGGGTTCAATAATTCACTGCAGTGGCCACACAGAACTCACGGATTACAGGGTTTATTAGGGAAGCACCACAGGCTACAATCTGAGTTCAAGAAAAATGCTCAGTCTCTCTCCCAGCCCACCGTCCCTTAGCCAACAGTCTCTCACAGTCTCTTTTCCAGCAGTGCCGGTCCCTCGCTGTCTCACTCAGCGATGCGTGTCTCTTGCGTCTCTTTCCCAGCAGCACGTGTCTCTTTCCAGGGTGCGTGTCTCTTTCGGCAGCATGTCTTCCTCAACCAGCAGTCCGAGAGAGTTCTGCCTCCAGGAGGCCTCCTTTTGAGCCCGGAAGGTGGTCAAACTAGCCAGTTACAGCATCAGAACTCTAAGCACACGTGAGAGAGAGTGGGAACCTCCCAGAACATTGTATTGTGCCACGCCCAACAGAAATAACCCAGGTGGGTGACCTTAAAATCAGGATCTCCTCAGTTGCTAATAGCAATTCCCACCTTGGAGTTTACAAGGACTTATGGGTAGAAAAGTCACACTAAGTAATTTACTACACTGCAGTATAATTTATACATAAATGCATTCTTACAAATATTTTCAGAATATTTGATCAAAATAATTTTTATTGTGTTCAAAAACATCGGATAACCACTGCTTTTCATGAAAATTCTTGCTTTTCACAACTCACAGGAGGAGGAGAAATAGAGTAGTCTATGTTAATGGCCTTTGCATACTCTAAATGCAAATTGGGGATGCTTTATGTAAATGATAGGGAATATTCTACTGTTTAATAAAGTAAAAATCACCCTTTTAGAATCACTATCTTTTTTTCTAGGTTCCCTTAAAACTTGAGCAGTCATGGCACTAGACAAAATTTGAGTTTTGTAATCTCCTTACTTTAAAGATGAGGTAACAGAAAATTTCAATGACTACTAGTTGAAATTGCAGTACCAACATTTCATCATTGTATATTTAAAGGCTGTTTGTTTCCCTTCGATTTTTCATTAAGTTCTTTTTAACTCCTGGCATTGTTAGGCAGAGAATAGGTAATTTAGATTCAAGACAGCGGCAAGTAGGAGGAGGAACATTTTGTAGGTCTTCTCCTACAATTTCTACTTTACTCCTCAATCTCTGACATTTATTTTCTTTTAAAATTTCAAACTGAAAAGAGTACAAAAACTTAATTCGAATACAACATATTCATACTAGCAAAAGTGCTGGTATGAAATCCAGTAAATAAGGTCCTCCAAAGAGTTGCTAAGAAGATCACTGAAGGCAAATTTTCTCACCAACCTCACTTCTTTCTCTCCTGCACTCATTGTCTGTCAGTTTTATCTTGGTCTGTCTGCTCAGTCTGCTAATAGCTAAATCACAAAAAGTGCCAAATCCCCAGGTGGGGACTAGGAAAAACCAGTCAATGCCATCATGAACTAGTTGTGGAACTTGGATTGTTTTTCCCTTATTGACACTATGTATGATGTGCTAAGTTTAATAAGCTTAATTAGAAGTTAAGATAAATATCGAAAACAAATATTCCAGTCAATTCCAACTCTTGGTGACCCCATAGATAATTATGTTGTTGTTGTTGTTACCAGGCATTAAATTCATTCCTCTGTTACAATTATTTGCTTGTTAACAGTCAAGAACATGGAATGAATTATAATCATCATTTTCAATAATAAAATTGTTGATGTTGTTGTTATGTGTCGTGGAGTCAGCCCCGACTCATAGCGACCCCTCCTTGCGTTTCCAAG
>NW_006921987.1:1467620-1477676 GCF_000298275.1 Orycteropus afer afer
TTTTTTGGCAGTGACAGTATTAAGAGCAGATTTCTCTTGTTTTACTTTAACCCTGAAAATACTTCACGAATGGACTAAATGGATTGATATAAATATTCTATGTTATAGTTGTTGTTGTTGTTGTTATGTGCTGTCAAGTTGAACCCGACTCATAGCAGTATTTAAGAGCAGATTTCTCTTGTTTTTCTTTAACTCTGAAAATACTTCACGAATGGATAAAATGGATTGATATAAATATTCTATGTTGTAGTTGTTGTTGTTATGTGCCGTCAAGTTGAACCCAACTCATAGTGACCCCTCCTTGGGTTTCTGAGGTGATATCACTACGGAAGTAGATTGCCCAACCTTCCTTCTGAGGAGTGGCTGGTGAGTGTGAGCTGCTAGCCTTCTGGTTAGTAGTCAAGTGCCTTAGGCACTACACTACCAGAGTTCCCAAATAATCTATGCCAACGTTCATTTAAAATTTACTTCAATGATTGTTAATAGAAGTTTATCACTTTTATCATTATACATGATATGGAACGTATAATAAGACTATAGTGGACAGTATAATAAGACTACATATTTTTATGATCTAATAGTGTAATAATTGTAGGAATAATGAGCTGAAGTTGCTCATTAAAGAGTACCAGTAGAAGAAGGAGGAGAAGGAGAAAGGGAAAAAGAGGAAGAGGATTATAGGAGGAAGGAAAAAAAGGAGAGAGGGTGAACAACAGAGAAGATGTAAAGACCACAGCTTCAAATTTTCAGTATTTCAATTCGATATACACTTTGAAATCAGTATTAAGAGGCTAATCTCAGCAGTCCTGAGATAGTTTATTTTGCAGAGACAGCCTAGGAAGAAAGCATTCCACAAAACCACTGATTTCTTATACCACCACCACATTTGTGAGTAACAGGCTAACTTACAATATTTATTCCTGTATTTTCTAGCAAGAGGCAGAAACTACTCATGGTCTGCTGAAGGAAAAACTATCCTTTCTCAATAAACATCACCCTTTTGATGGAATAATTTAAGCATTCATAAACAAGGACATTTGCTTTCTATAAATGTCTCAGTATCATTAGGTCCATAAAAATTTGCACAATCAAAGCCCAAGCCCCCTTCCAGCCTCCTCCTCTCCAATCACTCTTACCTCTCTACTTTCAGCTTTTTTCCGAGTATGTATTTTCCACTCAAATATACCTCCAGGTCCTGGCTCATTAGCTCCCTCTTAACATGAAAGTCCTTCTCCTTCAATGCCAGTCAAAATTCTACATAACCTGTCCAGCTCAAATGTCACATTGCCCTGGTAGACTTTTCTGATTCCTTCAGGCTATGGAAATCTCATATTTTCTGTACTTTCATGCCTTTTTCTTTTTTTTTTTGACAGTATCCATCAAACCTTAACCAAATTTTCTGTTATGTGCTTATTTTTTCCATCAGCCTATTGAGGATTATACCCTTAATTATTTTCTTATTTCCCTGGTAATCTATAAATATTTGATAGATGTTTATTAAATGAGTTCAGTAGCCTGCAGCTTTGAAGTGAGAATAGAATACTGAAAGGTATATATACCTCTGCAATTACTTGAATATAGTCAACCCTGGAAGTTGATGGAGTAGTTATTGAAACTAAAATCACTCTCTTTCAAAAAGACATATTTTGCCAATGTATCTTATATTTTGACACAAGTTTGACTTAGAGAGATAAAAGAGTGGTGGTTTTGAGACTTGATTGCCTGAGATCAAATATTAGTTCTGCTAAATAAACCACTGAAAACTCTATAGATCACAAAGGCCATTACAAATCAGGGCTGACTGGATGGCAGCTAACAATAACAGCAACTTTCTTGCTTTGTGGATACTGGTTTAATTAGTTAACTTCTTGGTCATTTCCTCATTCAGGAAATGGAGATAATAATAACATTCATCTCCTGTAGTTGTTGAGGGGATGAGTTAATGTATGTAAAATATTTTAGATGATAAAGTATAGTTAACATTTGTATTAGGGGAAAAGAGACCCCAAATTCAAACAGGTTCAATAGTGACACTTATTAAGTCTTGGACAAAAAAAGAACAAAAACAAAATAAAGACAATCATCCTGGATGAGGGAAACCATCAGCATAAGAAAGCTGAATGGAGTCCACTGAGTCATGGCCATGTGGCTAATTATATATGATTCTTCAAAAAAGAGGAATCATCACAAAATCATTACTGGTGGTAGATAGAATCCTCACTGTTGCAGGCGGAACTACAGTAGCAAGATAAAGACCATGATTGGAGTTTGAAAATAGGAAAGTGTTACAGGATTGGTTCTGGGCCTTAACTATCTAGCTAAGTGGTGGTCTGGATAGGCTCTGACTCATAATCATGCATCCCCAAGTCTCAGGCACAATGTTGTTGTTGTTGTTATGTGCCGTCGAGTCAAACCCGACTCATAGCGACCCCTCCTTGGGTTTCCGAGGCAGTATCACTACGGAAGTAGGATTGCCCAACCTTCCTTCCGAGGAGTGGCTGGTGGGTTTGAACCACCAGCCGTCTGGTTAGCAGGGAAGTGTCTTAGCCACTATGCTACCAGAGCTCATTCAGGCACAATATAGCTACCAAAAGCATCTGACTGCTAACCAGAAGGCTGGTGGTTCAAACCCACCAGCCACTCCTCTGAAGGAAGATTGGACAATCTACTTTCATAGTAATACTACCTTGGACGCGCAAGGAGGGGTCACTGTGAGTCAGATCAACTCCCTGGCAGTGAGTGAGAGAACCTTAATTTAAATTAGAAAAAGACATTCTCAGGCTAGTTCTCTACTTCTTCATGAGAATGAATTCTCCTTTCAACCACTCTTCCTGAAGGCAAGTTACCCCTCCCTAGGTTTGTCCTGGGAGCTCTGGTGGGTAGTGCCTAAGGCATTTGACTGCTAACCAGAAAGCTAGTGGTTCAAACCTATAAGCCACTCCTCTGAAGGAAGATTGGGCAATCTACTTCTGTAGTGACACCACCTCAGAAACCCAATAAGGGGTCTCTATGAGTCAGATCTGACTCAATGGCACTGAATTTGGTTTGGTTTGGAGGTTTGTTCTGGAACTTGTCTGTGCATAGCCATAATGCTGGCTTATGGTCAGAAAGAACCCAAATGGCATCTGAAACATCTCAAGCCTCAAAATGGAGTTAGGGTTCCCACTGTAGACCATAGCCTTCCACAATCCCAAGTGCTTTAGAATTTAATCTCTCATACACGTCTAATAGATACTAAAACCAAAAAAAAAAAAAAAAGAAAAGAAAAAAGAAAAAGAAACAACAACAGAAAACTCACTGCCGTGGAGTCAGTTCCAATTTCTAGTGACCCCTCCTGGGGTTTCCAAGGTGGTATCTCTACGGAGGTAGATTGCCCAATCTTCCTTCCGAGGAGTGGCTTATGGGTTCGAACCACAAGCCTTCTGGTTAATAGTCAAATGCCTTAGGCACTATGCCTAGTTATTAATAGTAGAACAGAGAAAGACTTATCACATTAAACCAAATATTTCAATAGATAGTGACTATGGCTTGGACCCACTGCTATCGAGTTGATTCCAACTCATAGGCTGTAACAAGCATTTTGTAGATTTTACCCCCATATCCCAAATTTTGGAGATCTGGTGGCATAGTGCCTAAAGCATTTCACTGCTAACCAGAAAGCTGGTGATTCAAACCCAACAGCCACTTCTCAGAAGGAAGATTGGGCAATCTACTACTGTAATGATACCACCTCGGAAACCCAAGGAGGGGTTGCTATGAGTCAGATCTGACTCCATGTCAGTGAGTTTGGTTTTTTTGGTTTATCCCAAATTTATATATTTTCTCAGGAAATGATTGACTAGGCATCTTTTTCTAATTTTAGGCAACCATTAATATAACCAGGCTGATAAGGTAAAATTAAATGTTTCTTTAAATCAAGCCTGATAAACTTTATAGAAACATTTCTATTATATATTATTTCTCATAGACATTGTAAAGTAACAAACAAGCAAACAATGATGCACATAAGAATTGCTTTCATTGCACATTGAAAATGTTCATTCTTGCCTAAAGATTACTGCTAAAGCTCACAAAGTTAGCTATCGAGGAATATACATTAATCAAATGGCTTAACAATTTCTATCTCACTCAAATTTTTTATTCACTTCTCACTCTCCCACCACCAGAAAAAAAGAGAAAAAGTAACAGGATTCATAGAGCTTGTGTGTTGTTGTCTTTGTTATGTGCTGTCGAGTTGTCTCTGACTCATAGCCACTGTGTTTGTTAGACTGGGTTCTCCAGAGAAACAAAACCAGTAAAGCTTATATATATAGAGAGAAAGATAAATTTATCTTAGGAAAATGGCTCACACACTTATGAAGCTGGCAAGTCCCAAGTTCTTAGATCAAACAAAAGCTAAAGGCTTTTCCCAACTCACGCAGCTGTAGGGGCTGAGGAGCTCAAGGTTAACAGGCAGTATACTGGCTGTTAACTCTAATGAATGACGAATCCAAAATCTCCAGGCCAAATGGTGGATTGTTCACTCATGGACAGTTGTGGGCAGAATCCTGATCCACAGAAGTATGTCTCTTTTCCCAGGATGTCCATAAATATACTGGATGGAGGCCACACCCCTAGGGAATCTCCCTTTCAATGGATTGGCTGCTCAAAACATAAACATCTGATCCCATCATGGGAACAACCCACATCACAATTGCTTAAACTACACAGAATTGTGGCCAGCCAAGTTGACACACAGCTCTAACTATCACAGTGACCTTATGTACAACAGAACAAAACACTGCCGGGTCCTGTGGTAACCTCATGATCTCTACTATATCTGAGCCTATGGCTGTATCAACTGTGTCAATCCATCTTGTTGAGGGCCTTCCCCTTTCTCATTGACCCCTCACTTTGCCAAGCATGACATCCTTCTCCAGGGGATAGTCCCTTCTAACAAGATGACCAAAGTAGGTAAGACAATGTCTGGTCATGCTTGCTTCCAAGGAGCATTCCGGCTGCACTTCTTCTAGGATGGATTTGTTAGTTCTTTTAGCAATCCATGGTACTTTCAGCATTCTTCCCCAAAACCACAACTCAAAAGCATCAACTCTTTTTCGGTCTTCCTTATTCATTGTCCAATTCTCACATGCATATGAGATCATTGAAAACACTATGGCTTGGGGTAGGCACGCCTTAGTCTTCAAAGATATATCTTTGCTCCTCAGCACTTTAAAGACATCTTTTGCAGCAGATTTTCCCAGTGCAATACGTCTTTTGATGTCTTGACTGCTGCTTCCATTGGTACTGATCGTGGAATCAAGTAATATGAAATCCTTGACAACTTCAATCTTTTCTCCGTTTATCATGATGCTGCTTATTGGCCCAGTTGTAAGGATTTTTGTTTTCTTTATGTTGAGATGTAATCCATATTGCAGATTGTAGTCTTTAATTTTCATCAGTAAGTGCTTCAAGTCATCTTCACTTTCAGAAAGCAAAATTGTGTCATCTGCATATCTCAGGTTATTAATGAATCTGCCTCCAATCCTGATGCCACATTCTTCTTCATATAGTCCACTTTCTCAGATTGAAATAAGTATGGTGAAAATATACAATCCTAACACACTCCCCGGGAGCTCTGGTAGCATAGTGGCAGGCACTTGACTGCTAACCAGAAGGCTGGCGGTTCAAACCCACCAGCCGCTCTTCGGAAGGAAGGTTGGGCAATCCTACTTCCATGGTGATACTGCCTTGGAAACCCAAGGAGGGGTCTCTATGAGTCAGGACTGACTGGACAGCACATAACAACAACAACACACTCCCTTCCTCATTTTAAACTATGCAGTATCCCCTTGTTCTGTTCGAACAACAGCCTCCTGATGAGTACAACTTAGTGTTTTGGAATTCCCATTTTTCTCAATGTTATTCATAATTTGTTATGATCCACACAGTCGAATGCTTTTGCATAGTCAATAAAACACAAGTAAACATCTTTCTAGTATTCTTTGCTTTCAGCCAAGATCCATTGGACATCAGCTATAATATCTCTCATTTCATGTTCTCTTCTGAATGCAGTTTGCATTTCTGGAACTTCTCTGTCAATATACTGCTGCAATCATTTTTGAACTATCTTCAGTAGGATTTTACTTGCATGTGATATTAACAATATTGTTTGATAATTTCCACATTCTGTGGGATCACCTTTCTTTGGAATGGGTACAAATACAGTCAGTTGGCCAGGTAGCTGTCTTCCAAATTTCATGACATAGAGGAGTAAGTGCCTCCAGTGTGTCATCTTTTTGTAAAGATTACAGCCTGAGAAACCATATGTGGCTGTTCTATTCTGTCATATTGAGTTGTGATGAGTTGTAATTGACAGCACACAACAACAATATGGAAAGAACATAAAATGGAATATGATAGGTGAGCATCAGAGGAACTCAATAAATACAGAGGACAGCAGCACTGCACTGAATTTGAATTTTATTATAAGATTAAGTGAGAAGACATTGAAGAACTTCAAGAATAGCCATGGCATTTTATAACTTATATTTAGCATCCATTTTGGGTGCTTTGGGGAAAATGGATTCTGTGTGGTCAGAATGGTAGTAGTAGTTTTCTGCATAAGAGATAACAGTGGCATGGCCTATGAGAGTAGCTGTGGAGATGGAGAGAAAAGCACTAATTGGTCTATATTTTGGAAGTAGAATTGACAGTACTTCCTGATAGTTTTATACATTGAACAGATATATAAAAGAACCTACCATGGGCAAAAACTTGTAAAAGGAATGCCTCCTGATGTTATAGGAGGTTTCCTGCTCTCTTAGGTCATTTTCAAAACCATCCTTGAGCCAATGTTTCCTTACACTGTCAGTCCCCATCACTGATTTGCTTATAACCAAAAAACCAAACCCACTTCTGTCAAGTTGACTGTGACTCATAGTGACTCTTTCTTGGGTTTCCAAGGTGGTGTCTCTATGGAAGTAGATTGCCCAATCTTCTTTCTGAGGAATGGCTGGTGGGTTTGAACAGCCAGCCTTCTGTTTAGCAGTCAAATGCCTTAGGAACCATGCCACCAGAGCTCCCAATTTCCTTGTAGCTTTACAAAATTTAAATCAGTAAAGATTTAAAAGTCATCATAAGCTGTAGCATTCATTTTTTTTTTTTTTAAAGATGCATTGTGCAGAACATAGGATAAAAGCTCCTTCAAATTTCAAGTAATGCAACATGTTTAAATTTCTTTTTTGTTTCTCTAAATCACTCATAATTCCCAATTTTTTTGCATTTGTGAGCATAACATCTCAGCCCATGTAGAAAGCTCTGCCTATATGGATTTGATTATTTGAGCAAGTTGTTTAAATGAACTACAGAATGGACCTCTGAAAAGCAATTGCAAGAGGAAGACAATTTTCAAGTCACATCTTTTATTCACATTTGATTTGAATGTGTACTTGTGTGTGAAAGAGAGTTTAAGTGGATATAATAACAGCTTCAAAAAGAACAAGATTCCACTACTTACACCTTATAGTTTGAATGGCATTATTGAATATCTTAAATTGTGTTAAAGTGACAACTATAAATCAAGGAAACACTTCATGCTTGGAGTCATCTCTTTTACATTGTTTAAAGTAGTAATTTTTGTATGGTGCTAGAGGAGGTTGGCAGGCATTGTGAACTATCAGTTTACAGGAACATGACCTTTTCTTTACTTCTAAATCTTTTGGATGGTTCTCTGGTTTTGGTTACTATTCTCACAGAGAGGTAATTGAGCACTGACTGTTCTGTTAGCTGTGAAGTTCAACAGAGACAGATCTATAGGATCAATGATTGTAGACATGAAGAGTATCCTTTACCTTAGTGGGAAGTAATGAAATCAAATCTAGAGTTTTATATAGGTTTGTGGATTTAAATTGTTTTCTTTTTATTAAATTCAGTCCAATCATCTAAATTACATATAAACATGTAATTATTGAGAAAATTTTGTATTTTTCATGCCATTCATTTGTAATTACTAAAAATAAGGAGATTGTTTTAATTCTATTTATTTGTTATTTGAGCAAAATCCAAAAATGAAGTCAGTGTTGGCTATAAAGTATTAACAAACTATGAGTTTAATGGTTACAGTATTAACAAACTATGAGTTTAATGGTTACAGTATTAACAAACTATGAGTTTAATGGTTACAGCAAATCTTTCTAATAATACAAACATTAAAAGACCTTAAAATCAGCAACACCAACAACAAAAACAAAACCTGGGGGAAAAAAATTGGAGGTACTATGGTAGACAACAAAAGCAAATGAAAAAGCAGCCTTGACCAACCAAGCAAGAACTGCATTTGATGACTCAATTTGTTTCACTGGAATAAAGAATAATGACAGAAACTTTATCACTTAGGGATTGCTCAGAGAGCGTAATAAAGTGACCACCAAAAACATTTTCAGAAACAAAATATATAAACAACTAAAAACCTTTTAAAAGAAGATATCTTTATCACATGATTTATGTATTTATGTGTTGAGCAGGGAGAAACAATCCAGCAAAGTCAAACTGCAAGAAATAAACTCATAGCTAATATACTTCACCTATTAATTGATAATGAAAAGATGATATATACTTCTTTTTTCAAATAAAAAGTATATTCTAATCATTTACATTTTTCTCTGAAAAATCACATTTCCTTATACTTTTTCTGTAAAACAAGAAAGGGACCAACATTATTTCCCAGTTTTGTAGATACAGAAATTCTGAGAAACACAACAATTAAATGATTTTTTTCCCCTCAGTGTTCAATTAATTCAGGAAAAATAAAATGAAACAAGACTTTCTTAATTTTCTTTACTAGATAATGCGGAAACAGTCCTGCTGCCCATCTAATTTGACACAAGAGGAAGGAATATCTTCTCATTTTCCTTTTTTCTTCTTTGCTTCTTTCTCATTCCTTGGAGCTTTGCCTTGTTTTCCCCCCCTTCCTTCCCTCCTCTTCCTTTCTTAACTCCCCCCTTTCTATCTCTTTCTCTTTTTTTTTCCTTTCACTTTTCTTTTAACACAGATTTAACCTCTCATGGGAAAGAGCATGTAGTAGATATATGCAGCTATGATGAGTTTTATATCATTTCATGCATTGATTTATTAAAAAATATCAATTGAACCAATACTCTATGCCTGTAATAGGGGAAAAGAGACCTCAGATTCAAACAGGTTCAAAAGAGATATTTTTACTAAGCCTTGGATAGGACAAAGACAAAACAAAGACAATCATCCTGGATGAGAGAAACCTTCATTCAGCATGTACACAGTACAGAAATCTGAATAGAGTCCACTGAGTCATGGCCATGAGACTATTTATATATGATTGAAAAACAAAAACAGGAAATCATCACAAAATTATGATTGGCAGCAGATTGACTCATCACTGTTGGAAGTGGGGCTACAGAAAAAGGGAAAAGACCATGATGGGAATTGAAGATAGAAAAGGATTACAGGATTAGTTCTGAGCTTTGACTACCTGGCTAGGTGGTGGTCTAGACAGGCTGTGACTCATGACCTGAATCTTACCCACAAGGTGGATACCAAAGGATACCAAGACTCCATCCTTAATTTAAATCAGAAAAGGAGTCCCTCAGGCAAGTTCCCTAGTTCTTTGTGAGAGTATAATCTGCTTTCATCCAAATTTCTGGAAGGTAAATTGCCTCTCCCTAGCTCTGGTGGCTCAGTGCCTAAGGCTGCTAACCAGAAGGTTGGTGGTTCAAACCCCCCAGGCACTCGGCAGAAGGAAGATGGGGCAATCAACTTCCAAGAGCAGTCCGAGAAGACAAAGTCAATTATTATAATGAAATGTGCAAAGACATGGAGTTGGAAAGCCAAAAGGGAAGAAAACACTTGGCATTTCTCAAGCTGAAAGAACTGAAGAGGAAATTTAAGCCTCAAGTTGCAATATTGAAAGATTCTATGGGCAATATGGGAGCTCTGGTAGCATAGTGCCTAAAGCATTTGACTGCTAACCAGAAGGCTGGTGGTTCAAACCCACCAGCCACTCCTCAGAAGGAAGGTTGGGCAATCTACTTCTGTAGTGAT
>NW_006921987.1:1478126-1481420 GCF_000298275.1 Orycteropus afer afer
AGGGATATCATTGCTGATGTCAGATGGATCTTGGCTCAAAGCAAAGAATACCAGAAAGATGTTTACTTATATTTTATTAACTATGCAAATCATCTGATTGTGTGGATCATGACAAATTATGGATAACACTGAGAAGAATGGGAATCCAGAACACTTAACTGTGCTCATGAGGAACTTGTACATAGGCCAGGAGGCTTTTGTTCAAACAACAAGGAGACATGCATAGTTTAAAATCAAGAAGGGAGTGGGTCAGGGTTGTAGCCTTTCACAATGCTTATTTAATCTGTATGCTGAACACATAATCCGAGAAGCTGGACTACACAAAGAAAAATGTGGCATCAGGATTGGAGGAAGACTCATTAACAATCTACATTATGCAGATGGCACAACTTTGCTCACTGAAAATGAGGATGACTTGAAACAATTACTGGTGAAGATTGAAGACTACAGTCTGCAGTATGTATTACACCTCAATATAAAGAAAAACAAAAGTCCTCACAAAGGGACCAATAAGCAGCATCATGATAAACGGCGAAAAGATTGAAGTCAAAGACTTCATATTACTTGGTTCTACAATCAACACCAATGGAAGCAGCAGTCAAGATATCAGATGTCATATAGCATTGGGTAAATGTGCTGTAAGGAAACTCTTTCAAGTGCTGAAGAGCAAAGATGTTTCCTTGAAGACTAAGGTGTGTTTGACACAAGCCATGGTATTTTCAACACCTCATAT
This sequence comes from Orycteropus afer afer, assembly GCF_000298275.1. NCBI lineage: Eukaryota > Metazoa > Chordata > Mammalia > Tubulidentata > Orycteropodidae > Orycteropus > Orycteropus afer. Next base: position 1,478,860 of record NW_006921987.1, read on the forward strand.
GCATGTGAGAGCTGGTCAATGAAAAAGGAAAACCGAAGAAGAGTCGATGCTTTTGAGTTGTGTTGGCAAAGAATGCTGAAAGTACCATGGACCGCTCAAAGAACTAACAAATATGTCCTGAAAGAAGTGCAGCCGGAATGTTCCTTGGAAGCAAGAATGGCTAAACTTCATCTAACCTACTTTGGTCATGTTGTAAGAAGGGGCCATTGCCTGGAGAAGAATAGCATACTTGGCAAAGTGGAGGGACAATGAAAAGGGGAAGGTCCTCAGTGAGATGAATTGACACAGCAGCTACACAATGGGCTCAGGTATATATCAAGGATAGTGGGGCTGGCACAGGACCAGGCAGTGTGTAGTTCTACTGTACATGAGGTTGCTATGAGTCAGAGATGACTTGAGGAGGGCACCTAACAACAACAACTCTGGTGCTTAGTGCCTAAGACACTTGACTGCTAACCAGAAGGCTGGCGATTCAAACCCACCGGTGAGCCACTCCTCAGAAGGAAGATGGGGCAATCTACTTCCACAGTGATACTGCCTTGGAAACCTAAGGAGGGGTCGCTATGAGTCGGGTCTGACTCAACGGCACATAACAACAACAACAACAATAACAATGTCTGTAAAGATTTACTGACTTGGAAACCCAATGGGGGTCACTATGAGTCAGAATTGACTCGATGGCAGTGAGCTCAGTTTGTTTTTTTTTTTAGGATTGTTGTAGAACTTGTCTGTGCATAGCCACAATGCTGATTTAATGGTCAGAAGGAATCCAAATGGCATATGAAACTATGACAAGCCTTAAAATGGAGTTAGAGCTAGAGTTAGAGGTATGTAGACCACAGCCTTCCACAACCTCAAGTGCTTTAGAATTTAAGCTCTAATACATGCTTGGGGATACTGAAAACAAAAGTCCTCACAAAGGGACCGATAAGCAGCATCATGATAAATGGAGAAAAGATTGAAGTTGTCAAAGACTTCATATTACTTGGTTCTACAATCAACACCAATGGTAGTGGACTAGGCAGATGATATTCACAAAAAATAAAAGTACTACTGGGAGAAGTATTATGTATGTGGTCCATATGAGGATGTAACTGTGAGATCTGACTCAAACCTGTGAGTGAGTCTAATGAGTAGATGCTGAGCGAACTTTTCTGAGGAAAAGAGTAAAGGGGATCTGAAAGATTAAGAGTAAGGTTAAGACAGAAGTAGTAGAGTTAAGTAAGTATGATTGGCCTAAGAACTAAGGCCCTCTGAGGCAGAACAGGCCCTGAAACGTCAGATAGTAATGCAAATAACAGTTATCGGATTCTCTCACTCCCTTGCTTTCTTTCCCTCTTCACAACAGAATAAGAGTATTCAGAGGTGTTAAAAAGTAAATGAAAAATTTTGTGATCTTACTCTTACCTAGTGTTGCAACTTTATCTTGTGCTCCTGAAAAATCTAAATATTTACATTTCCCAAACTGTACCATGAACTTTTTTCTCTCCCCTCTGACTGGAAAAACCAAACTCACTGCCAGCCAGTTGAATCCTACTCATAACAACCCCTCCTTTGGTTCCCGAGGCAGTATCTCTATGGAAGTAGATTGCCCAGTCTTCCTTCCAAGGAGTGGCTGGTGGGAATACTCCTGCTTAAAAATGTCCCTTCCCTAATCTCATCTTGTTGCTTTGTTTATTTTATGGATCTCTGCCTAGTATTCATCTCAGTTCAAATATCAACTCCTCTGGACAGTATTCCCATGAATACCTTGAGTTGCCACACATATGAACAAACAATTATTACATAATGTACTTATAAATAACATATTTTTGAAAAAAATCAAATAAATGAAGAAATAAAATGATTGAGATACAAATAGTCATGGGGGTTGGCACTCTAAGCAGTTGAAGATATTCTATAATTCATTATAAATTGAGTATCAGGTATCAAAATATTTTTATCAATAATTTTTAAATTTAGGATTAGATAATCACAAAAAATTATAAAAATTATTAATAACTCAAATAACTGGTGTAATAGAGTCCTTTTGGACATTTTCTGATAAGGTTGTATGGATAAAGACTTGTTTTAAAAATTCCTTAATTGATACCAGCAAGTTTAATATTTATATGTCATACCAGCATATAAGTTTTAATGGAATAACTTAGATGATAATTTTGTTTTATCAAATGTGAACATATCAACATTTTAGAAAAGAGCATATATTTTTATTTTCACAATATGTGAAACTGACACACAGAGAAAGATAAAATAAAAAACAGAAATAAGTGAAAGTGATCCAAATTAACCTTTATATCGCACTGGAATTTCTGAACTTTGTTTTTTAGTAAATATTAAGAGAAAGAAAAAAAGGTTTATTGAAATATTTAAGCCTGTATGAGTTGTTGAAGAGATAATAAATTAAGAATTTTCAACCTCACCAAACCAAACCAACCTCACTGCCGTGGAGTTGGACCCAACTCATGGCGACCCCTCCTTGGATTTCAGAGGTGTTCTGGTAGCATATGGCTAAAGCACTTGACTGCTAATCAGAGAGCTGGCGGTTCAAACCCACCAGC
>NW_006921987.1:1481790-1491205 GCF_000298275.1 Orycteropus afer afer
GGCATATAACAACAACAGCAAACAAAAGGCAAAACACTGATTTTCAATTTTAATTTTGTGGAACTCACCCTTCCTTCTTTCACCCTACTCTCTCACCAATTCATTAAGTCATATATTCATTGATACAAACAGGAATTTTTTTCCTTGTTATCTTTCTAAACTATGTGTAAATGCCAAGAGCACTATGTAGTTTACACACACACACACACATTATAGGCCACAAAATATAGCGGGGGGATTTCATCTATTAACTAACATCCACAAAAAACAAGAGATTGTGTTTTTCATTGGTGAACATTTATTTATGGTAAAGAGTTATTGCACCCCTTTCATACAATGCTTTGGAAAACTAAATTATCCAGTTACACTAGATGAAATGGACTCCCCAATAAAATATTGCTTCTTTCATTTTTTTCCTATAGACACAAAATTGAAAAATAATGCAATCTTATGGATTTGTTCATGGCCTGGAAATATATAGAAATGCAAGTTGCATTCCATTTGGGCCTGTAGCAACCATCACATTAGAAAGATGCATGTCTTCATAACAACAGTAGTCTTTCTCTTATATGAGGAGAAGATGGAGTGCAGGTTCAGGAGGCAAAAATACTCTGCTCTTTTGTCATGGCATACTTTACATTGTCTGAACTATTAATTTCTAAGTAAATCCTAGTGGAAAATTAAACAAAGCCTGTGCTGAAAAATAGGGAAGAACAAGTTGCTCTGACATCCTCTACATCCTTACACTAACTCTGATCCTGATTTTCAATGTGAATAAAAGAATAATATCTTAAGTAGTAAGGCCAGAGATCTTAGCTGACTCTAGATTTTACGAAGTCCCTGCTGTGAGTGTGAATCACTGCAGAAGTGGTGACTCCTGTTCTTTTGTAAAGGTTAGTCCTGCAAATCTTTAAGAAGAAAAAAAAAAAAAAAAGATAAGGAAAAAGAGGTACCTGTAGGTCTTTCAGTGAGTGGAAATAGAATTTTCCACAATCTATGGACTCCACAGGGGTCCATTCTTCTCTCAGCTGGTAGCTGTTCTCCCAGGCTCTAAGGCCCAGAGCTCCCAATAACACTAATTGCTTCCAAGTTCATACCCAGATTAGAGGCTGATTTTTATTATAGGAGAACATTTAAAACTCAATTTCTATAGACATAAATACTGCTGGAATACATAAAAATCTACTATGATTCTGAGCTAGGAATATTAATGTTATTATTTTCCAAAAGTATATTTTAATGTAATATGCAATTGCTTTGTTCTATGTTAAATTTTTTTTTTATAAAATACAGCATTTAAGGAAAATCAAAATAAAAATCTTCAGAGAATATTTTGCTGCCTTGATATAAGAAATCAATTGTTCTTAATAAATATATGCGTAACAAACTTGGGATATTGCTTGCATTTTATTTTGTTGCTCAGCACATACATTTCTGTGAATTATCTTACATATCTGATCTTATTTCAGCATTAAAGAGAACTCCCCAAAATGTGGTTCATGTTATTTCAAATTGATGTTTTCCTATGCCTTACTGCCTTCTTTTCTCTAATCTGTCTGAGGAGCCAGTACTAATTCATAATGTACTGCACCTGCCATTAGATTTCACAAACCTGGAGATTGATATACATGAAGAAGGAAAGCTCATTAAGCAGCCTAGGTGTGTGAAAGTTCAGCAGACAGCACACATAGAAGTATATCATTGCACTTCCATTATACTCTACTGTCAATTTCAAGTACACCACTCTTTCAAGCACATATTATTTGTTCACCTGAATTTGCAATTGACCCATAGAACAAGCAGAGGTTAGTGAGTGTAGGTACTGCTCTGAACTTTGGAAAACACAATAGATTTCCTGACTTCAGTGCTACCATTTTAAAACATTCTAGAATCTGAACATCTTTAAGAATATCTGTCAAGATAACTTAGAAAATTCTAAATTCATGTGCTCTGTTCTTTGTGTACTGCAAATTAAAATGAGTTAGGGAAAAAAATTAAACCCAGAAAAGTATATTCATTCCAAGCTTTTATAGTTACTGGTGACACCGTCTGATAAGACTCCAGACTTCTTTGACTATTGTCGGTTGCTGAATATTTTATAGGGTAGTGTCTGGACTTGAATAATGGTGGGTTACCTGGTATAAGCTTTTCACCTCATACATGATTAAATTATATTTCTTCCTGTCTGAACAAAGATTATATTGAAAATACAGGAAGGATTCAGCACCAGGGAAATACATGTTAGTATTTGACAAGTGTGAAATACTTCAGGAAAATATCAATATGTGATGAGGTCATTATAGAATCAAAGAAAAATAAGAGGAATTTGTCTGTTAAATGGACAGATACCTAACCTTTAGAATTGTCCTCAAATGGTGCTCACCTCATTTTATATTTTATTGTTAGACTCATTTGGGCAAAACAAGTTGGTATCTAGGAAATCAAGAATCTCATTCCTTATAATTTGTGGAATCAAGAGACCTAATATAAACAGTAACAGGAGTTCATATGTGAGTCAGTACATAAAGATATACTCTAATTTGCATATTCTATTTTATGGTAGATTAGAAAATAATGACCTATTTTGAAATGTATATAACTATGAAAATATATTTTGATATGTGTAAAACTATGAAAACTGAATTCTAACTGCAAATGAAAAAGATAAAAAACAAAACAGTAGACTGTTGAAAATGTATAAAGGAAAAAATGAAAAACAGAGACTAAATACACAGAAGTTATGGGTATATTCTTGAAGGGTGACAACACAAATGAGTCCTTGGGCGGTACAAAAGGTGAACTAAGCAAAAGGTCAGAGGTTAAAGTCCAGTCAGAGTCACCTCAGGGTGGGGGAAAAAGGCCTGGCATTGTAATTCTGGAAAAATAGTCAGCCAATGAGAACCGAAACCCAAGTAGAGCCCTGAGTCAGAATGAACTCAATGACAATTGGTTTTTACTGGTTAACAACACAAAAGTAATTTGAATCTTTACATTGGAAGCTGGGTGAGAAAGAAATGATGCTGGTTTGGGGTGTTTTATGTTTTTCTGACTGCAGAACAGAGTATAGAAGTTATAAACTATAAGAAAAAAAAAAAAGTAGTTATAAACTATGAGCTTTTCAAGGTTATTTAATCCAATCCCCTTCCTCTAGACAGATGAACTCCCAAGGTAATAAGAAAGAACTACGTAGTTGTTAATTCTATTTTAAAATACCCTGGGTGAAGGAGAGAGAAATTCCAGGACATTCCTTCATATACTTTTCCAGCTTTTATTGGCCTCATGGGATAGTATATAATACTATATATACAATACAAACAAATCCAGAAGCTTGAAAACAAAATTCAAAATGGTTGTGCCAATTCTGGCTATAATATTTATTTAAGTATACTTCTGATACAATTTTTTTTTTTTTTTGGTTTGTTTATCTTCCACTTCCTTCAATGCATCTAACACTTAATATCTTCCATTTTATCACCTTCTTTTGTTCTTGTCTATGTTGATTTTTACCACGGCAAGTTATCTTTTCCCTCTGGTCTTAAAATCCTAGAGTAGAACCAAATTTATAATGCTGGCACGTAATGTTTAAAATTAAACATTTTTTAAATAGCTTTCATGCTTTACAATGAGAGAGATATACCCTGTGCCTGACTATATCAGACCATATTTGTATCAGGCGAGATATTAGAAGTAATCTATTTCAAATTCATAAAGAACCAATTATGTTTGAACAACTTCAGTGACTAGGAACTTAATATGCCATTATGCAGCCCATACAATTTTCTGGCAGATTTAACACATCCTTACATAATAGTGGAATATGTCCCCATGTAGCTTTCACTAGTTAAATTTAGTTTGTAATACACATGACACAGAATGAGTTTTGTCTCTTTTTCAGAAAACAAAACAGCTTTTTAATGAAGAACAAAATAGTAAATAAATGAATGATAGTGCTTGCCCTTTTTCATCATACATCTTATCTTTTATAAGTTAGATAGTCTTAATTTTTTTCATAGGTCACTCTAATGTTACTGTTTTTAGAAACTTACTATCCAGAGCCTTTCTTTGCTGGGCAACCTCTAGCTTCTTATTTCTTCTCAAAGGAAACAACAGTGATTTGAACCCAAGGTTCTACAAGTGGACTATATATAGAATAAAATTAGATTTTTTGTAGATGGTTTTTAGATGGTTTATTCACTGTGGTTACATGGTTTGGCCCAAATCTCTTAATTCACAAATTTCTATTTACCTCATGGGAGTTCTGGTAGCATAGTGCCTAAGGCATTTGACTGCTGACCAGAAGACTGATAGTTCAAACTCACCAGCCACTCCTCAGAAGGAAAATTGGGCAATCGATTTCAGAAGTGACACTGCCTTGGAAATCCAAGGAGGGGTTACTTTGAGTCGGATCTGACTTTATGGCAGTGAGTTTGTTTTTCTGGGTTACTTACCTCATGGGAGCTCTGGTGGCATAGTGCTTAAGGCATTTGACTGCTAAACAGAAGGCTGGTGGTTCAAACCTGTCGGCTACTCCTCAGAAGGAAAATTGGGCAATCTACTTCCCTAGAGGGGCAGTAGCCTCAGAAACCCAAGGACGGGTCACGGTGAGTTGAATCAACTCCATGGGAACGAGTTTGGCTTGGTTTTTCAGTTTATCTCATATCTTTTCGAACCACCATGACCACCATGCTTGATATCAATTTCATTCTGACTCACGGTGACCCCAAGCATGTCAGAGTACAACTGTGCTCACAGGATTTTCAATGGCTGATTTTTTGGAAAAAAGTTACCATACCTTTTTTCCCAAGCACTGCTGGGTGGACTCAAACTTCCAACCTTTCAGTTATCAGGTGAGCACTTGAATAGTGTGCATGTCCCAAGGACTCCTTTCACACTACAATCCTTTAATTATTCACTGAATTTCTTTTAAGTTATTCTTGAAATTTTCATTATTCACTGTTAATTTCCTCTTGCTAAATTTGGCCTATCATTCAATGTGCTAAGGAAAATTGTATTGCAAAACCTATGAAAGCCAGAATCTGTGTAAGGTAGAAACCTGCTTAGAAGGAAAACTAAATGATAGCAATAGAAAAATGGAAAACTTGTGAGACCTGAAAAAACAAGGCAGTCTCATTGAGTTCCAGTTCTCACAGGTTTCACTGTATGTCTGAATAGTGTACACTGTACATTTCAGTATACATTATCATCTAGTATATATGTTATCACTCCCAGCCTTACATCATGCTGTAAAGTCCTTATTCATTCATTGATTAATATACAGAAAAACTAAAACTAAGTTCAGAAGTTTAAATTTTAACTATTTATAAATAGACAGAGGTAATTACCATCACAAAGCAGTGTTGTGAAATAGACTCTCAAATCTAGAATATATAATATTCCATCTCTGTGATGTGAAAGTATAGCTTTTTAATGGAATAGAAACAAAGTTAGCCTACTTTTATTCTTTAGGATTATATTAACATGATTGATCACCTACCCTATATATGTTGTTGCTGTTGTGCCCCATTGAGTTGCTTCTAATTCATAGTGACCCTATAATATGGAGTACAAGTGTCCCATAAGGTTTGGTAGGCTGCAATCTTTATGAGACCAGATCTCCAGATCTTTTCTCCTGTGGTGCTGCTCGTGGGTTTGAATCGCTGACTTTTTATTTAATAGCCAAGCTCTTTACCGCTGTGCCACTGGGGATCCTTCATGTTTGCCATATTGGTAATTAGTTTTTGAAGTAGGTAAAGGAAGCATTCTTCTCTCTGAATGATTTTACAGATGTTGAGTGCTTACCAGTAACATCTATTTTTCTCAAGAGAATTAACTAATTTTTTTAAAATGCAATCACAGACTTCTTAGGGAATTGGCTCTGTTAGAATACAAATATCCTTCAGAGTTAGCATATTAATTTATATCAATAATTTGTAACTTTACACTAATGAACTTATAAATCATTTCCTCAATATTGGTTTGGTGAAAGAGTGTGGAAATATTGGTTACTCTGACAAAGAATTAAGCAATGACTGGAGAAAAGAATGGCACAAAGAAGGCTGGGTGTCAGGGTTATATTTTCTCTTTGTGCATTCTCTTGCCCTATTCATCCCTGCAAGTTTACTCTTTGCCAGACTTACTGGAACCTTCTAATTTGACAGGGTAAATAATCCAGCAGCCTCAATATTCCACTCCTCTACATCAGTGAGGTGAATATTCACCACAGCCCATCATGTACGACACCTTTTTAGTCATAACAGGGCACTTGTACAAAAATCATGATCTTAAATAATCTTGTCTTCATTCAACACTTCCTCCCTTCTGTCTGTGTTCCCCATGTAATTTCACTTGCTTCCTGTCAGGTTCCTGCATTACTGTTCACATCCAGAAACTTATATCTTTGTGACCCAAGCGAACTTGGAAGCAAGAACCTTCAAGGAGGTATTTTTTCTTATACCTTAGGAGATCACTGGAAAAGACTGGGAATCAGGACAGCCCAAGAATGAAAATGTTAGGATTCAGTGACTCTTGCCTCTGCTAACATCAAATTCTCAGTTAGTGAGAGAAGGGTAAACAGAGAGGTTTCTCTCTTAATTTGCTTTTATTAACACTCCCTTGCATTATTTAATTATTGTTAGAATGTCTTTAACACCTCTTAAGTCAATGAGTCTTAAGTCAATGAGTTTGGAATGTATACCAAAAAAAAAAAGCGTATCTTGGATTTGTATCCAATAGAAATACCAGGACCTCTGGAAGGAGCTCTGGTGGCATAATGGATAAGACATTTGGCTACTAACCAGAAAATCAGCAGTTGAAACTCACCAGCTGCTCCTCATCTGTAAAGATGTACAGTCTGGAAAACCCAATGAGGGGTCACTATGAGTCAGAATTGACTCAATAGCAGTCAGCTTGTTTTTTTTTTTTTTTTTGATGTATAGTGGTTAAGGCATTTGGCTACTAACCAAAAGATCTATGGTTAAAACCATGACTCACTCCGTGGAAGAAAGATGAGGCAATCTGCTTCCATATAGATTTACATACAGCCTTGTAAACTCTATGTGGGTCATTATTAGTCAGAATCGACTCTATGACAGTGACTTTGTTTTCTTTGGTTTTATATCAAGTATGAATATCTTTAAAGCACATTGAATGTTGTCTAACTCATCTAGCTTGCTTTATAGGAGAGGAAGCAATTTTTGAAAAATGAAGTTTCTTGCTCAAGAGCTTCCAAATGACTATTCTCTAGTTGGTGCCACCCTAAGCCAGTAGGCCATGATGTTTTGCTTTTAATAACCATGCAGTTTGAGGAGATTTTTAAAAATTATTTGTATTCTATAAAATATTACTCTCATTTTATCATCCTTTCAAATTAATTTATAAGTCTTCATTTACATGTAAGACTCTGTGGGAATTTCAAATACCATATTTAAATAATTCATTTATTCTGGAGTTTCAAAACTGTAACTTAGGTATGTTGTTGTTGTTATGTGGCGTCAAGTCAGACCTGACTCATAGTGACCTCTTCTTGGGTTTCTGAGGCAATATCACTACAGAAGTAGATTGTCCAACCTTCCTTCGGAGGAGTGGCTGGTGGGTTTGAACTGCCAATCTTCTGGTTAGCAGTCAAGTGCCTTAGGCACTATGCTACCAGGGCTCCTGCAACTTAGGTATAGTTTTATTTTAATCATGATTTTTTTTTTTTTTCTCACCATCTGAAAATATATTAAAGTGGGTAAGCATAGGGAAGAGGTAACTTTGGGGACAAAGTGGGAAGAGAGCTGTTAAATTGTGGGGAATTTTAGTCAGTGTGATGAGACAAAATGTGTATGAACTGCTGTATGGAAAAGTGGTGAACATAGCCATAGACAAACTTTCATAATTTATGAGTGCATTGGGATGTAAACATAGGCATGCTTTCTTAAGAATTCAGAATGGAGTTCTGGTAAGACAGCAGAATAGGCAGACAAACTGCACAGACCCTCTTCAACACAGAAAAGGAAAACCAATTAACATAGATACAAAAGATAGTCCTGGAGCCCTGAGCTTTGAAGGGAATGGTATAGAAGTGGACTAAACACCAACCAGTAGAAAAACTTGCATGAAAATACCAAAAAAGGAGACATATGGAACTGCAGTCTGTCAGAAATCTGATGGCATGGACAGCTTAGATTAGATATTGCCGAGTGGTGTTAGGACCTATGAATTAACATAAAAATAGGCCCTGCTAGCCAGGGCTGCACAGAGGACTACACAAGTGTTTGGGGAATAAAAAGGGAAGCAGCAAAGAGAAAGGCAGGCTGAGCTGTGGACTTTTGACTGTCTGAAGGGTGCAGACATTTTGAATGTTTACAAGCAGTTTGACCATTTTGGATATTTAAAGCAACAGCATTCTCCCAGATTCCAGAGACTTAAGAATAGGCTCACTTTCCAGAAACCACAAGGACATTCTGGACATGAATGACTGGAAAGGTGCAATATTCCCCTTGTTACTCTTATAACCCACAAGCTCTTGGTGAACAGAAGTGCTGCCATCCCTCACTCCCTCCCACCCATCTTCTAGGCCGGCAGGAATTCCATCCCACTCTGTGTGCTCTGACAGAGCCTGGGTGCTATGACTCGCCTTGCCTAGATTCCCCCCCCCCTTTTTTTTTATAGTTTGTTTGTTTTTGTCATTTTGAAATTATTGTTATGTGTCCTTTTTATTATTATTCTTTACTCTTCCCTTCCCAACTTCCAGTTTTCAGCTTTTTCTTTCTTCCTTGTTCCTGGTTCCCCTTTTTTCTTTCTCATGGTTAACCTATTCCTTGTTTTTATTTTTGCATATTTTCCTACATTATTCTCCTACTCTAACCTTTTTCTCTTGTTGCTCTCTCCCCAAATATTGCAGTTTTTTAAATTTTGTTTTCTTTAATTTTTTTGGTGATTGTTCCTGTGTGTTTATGTGGTGTGCTTTTTGTCCAATTGCTTTCACTTTTTTTATGCTTTTTTGATTGTTGTTTTTGTCTAACTGAGTGAGAGACAGCAATAGTGCCCATATGACACAACTACACCCACACCTCCTGCAGCTTCACATACTGAGAGCCACCACTTCCTTTTCCATCAACTGGCCAATGATAAATGACCACCAAGAAGAGCCTGACACACCCTTAGCTGCTCTTCACAAACAGTTAACAGAGATTTAAATACAACAGCGTACAACAGTCTGTGATAACAGACTATCACAGTCCACATGAAGAAGCAAGATAAAGTGTAGAAACAAGGGAACAAGATACAGACCCAGAACACATCCCTGAGGAAGAAGTAGCATTGAAACTCCCTGATAAGGAATTCAAAAGAATTATATTTAGGTATCTTCAAAGAATTGAGAGACAGATCAAGGAAAACACAGACAAACCAGCAAAGAATTTTAGAAGAAAAA
>NW_006921987.1:1491597-1496305 GCF_000298275.1 Orycteropus afer afer
ATAGACCCCAAAAGAAAATCACCAAAACATATCATCATCGACTCATCAAAACCAAAGACAAAGAGAGAATCCTGAAAGCAGCATGGTAAAAATGAAAACTGACCTACAAAGGACAACCAATAAGAATAAGCTCTGATTTCTCAGCACAAACCATGCAAACAAGAAGACAATGGAATGATATGTATATAAACCTGAAAGAGAAACATTTCAAACCAAGAATTAGATACCGGCAAAATTGTCCCTCAAATATGATGGTTAAGTTAGGATATTCCCAGGGAAGCAGAAATTAAGGGAATTTGTTAAAACCAGACTAACCTTACAAGAGATACTGAAAGGAGCCCTTTGAACAGAGAACAAATAATAGGAAACAACAACTGACCATTAATATACAAGATAACATAACCCAGAAAGCAACATAGCAAGGGACGTACCCAAAATAAAATAAGCTTACAAGATTGTAAACAGGGAACCAGAGACATCAATTGGGGACAAGTACAAACCAAAAAGAGCGGCAAAGTAGTGTAGTTACAGAACTTCTAAATGATGAGGAAGTCAAGAGAATTGCAAGATAGAATGGACTGTTCTAAACTTGTAGAGAAAACTATAAATCACAGGGTAACCTCAAAGAAAAAATGATAAACCTTCTTATCACAATAAAAAAGAGGACAGGCACAAATATTTAGCAAATACTAAAACAATAGCAACAAAGGAAATGATAACATGATTCATAAACATAATAAGCTCAGCACAGAAAATTAGATGGGATGAAGAAACAAAGAACACCATGAAAAAACACATAACAAAATGACAGCAACCCATTCATACTTGTCAATAATTACATTGAATGCTAATGGATTAAATGCACCACTCAAGAGAAGGAGCTTGAAGACTGGATAAGAAAACATAACCCATCAATTTGCTATCTACAAGAGACACACCTTAGAAAGACAGACAAAAATAGACTAAAAATCAGAGGTTGGAAAAAAGATACATCAAGCTAATGGCAACCAAAAAAGAGCAGGAGTGGTAATATTAATTCCTGATCAAATTGACTTTAAGACAAAAACCACCATAAGAGACAAGGAAGGACACTATATAATGATTAAAGGATCAACTGAACAAGAAGATAAAACCATAATAAATATATATGGACCCAATGAAAGAGCCCCAAAATACACAAATCAGACTTTAAAAGAGTTGAAAAGGCAAATCTATGACTCCACAGTCATAGTTGTTGTTGTTGTTATGAGCCATTGAGTCAGACATGACACATAGTGACCTATACTTGGGTTTCTGAGGTGATATCACTAGGGAAGTAGATTGTCCAACCTTCCTTCCAAGGAGTGGCTGGTGGGTTTGAAACACCAGCCTTCTGGTTAGCAGTCAAGTGCTTTAGGCACTGCACTACACTACCAGAGCTCCTCACAGTCATAGTGGAAGACTTTAATACACCACTTTCAATGAAATACAGAACATCTGGAAAGAAATTAAAAAAAGACTTAGAAGAGCTAACCAATACAATCCACCAACTTGATGTTATAGACATCTACAGAGCACTTCACTGAACAGCAACACAATATACATTCTTTTCATGTGTACACAAAACATTCTCCAGGATAGACCATATATTAGGCCATAAAGCATGACTTAATAAATTTAAAAACATTGAAATACTGCAAGGAATCTCAGATCACAATGCTATCAAATTAGAAATCATCAATAGGAAGATCATGGAAAAAGAGCAAACACATGGAAACTAAACAACACCCTCCTTAAGAATGAATGGGTAATAGAAGAAATAAAAAATGAAATTAAAAAATTCTTTGAATCAAATGAGAATGAAAACACAGCATACTAAAATCTTTGGGACACAGACAAAAACAGTGATCAGAGGTCAATTTATAGCAATAAATGCATATATCGAAAAGGAAGAAAGAGCTAAAATCAACACCTTAACCCAACAACTCCAACAATCAGAAAAAGAGCAGCAAACAAAACAAAACAAAACAAAACAAAAACCCTACAGCCACCAGAAGAAATAATAAAGATTTGAGCAGAAATCAATGAAACAGAAAATAGAAAGACAATAGAAAAAAAATCAAGACTAGAGGTTGGTTTTTTGAAAAGATTAATAAAATTGACAAACCACTGACAATTTTAACAAAGAAAAAGAGGGAGAGAATACAACATGAATAAGAAACGAAATGGGCAACATCACAACAAAATCAATGGTAATAAAATAAAAAAGGATAATATCAGGATACTATGAAGAACTGTGGGAGCTCTGGTAACGTAATTTCTAAGGCACTTGACTGCTACCCAGAAGGCTGGTGGTTCAAACCCACTGGCCACTCTTTGGAAGGAAGACGGGGCAATCTACTTCCATAGTGATAGTGCCTCGGAAACCCAAGGAGGGGTCGCTATGAGTCGGGTATGACTCGATGGCATATAACAACAACAAAAAAATGAAGAACTGTACTCCAACAAAATTTGGAAGAAATGGACAGATTTCTAGAAACATATCATTTACCTAAACTAACACACACTGGGGTGGAAAAGTTGAACAGATTTATAAGAAAATAAGAAATTGAACAGGTCATAAAAAGATTACCAACAAAAAAAGTCCTGGCTCAGACTGTTTCACTGGAGACTTCTACCAAACATTCAGAGAAGAACTGACACCAGTCCTACTCAAACTATTCCAAAAAATGGAAAAAGATGGAATCCTCCAAAATTCATTTTAGGAAGCAAGCATAACCTTGATACCAAAACCAGGCGAAGACATCACTCAAAAGGAAAATTACAGACCAATATCCCTCATGAATAAAGATGCAAAAATTGTCAACAAAATCCTAGCCAATAGACTCCAATGCATATCAAGACAATAATTCAATGGGACCAAGAGGGGTTCATACCAAGTATGCGAGGATGGTTCAACATTAGAAAAACAATTAATGCCATCCACCACATAAATAAAGCAAAGGAAAAAGAACCATCTGATCATATCAATCAATGCAGAGAAGGCATTTGATAAAATCCAACACACATTCCTGATCAAAACTCTCAGCAAAATAAGAATAGAAGGGACATTCCTCAACATAATACAGGGCATACATACAAAACCAATAGCCAACATTATTCTCAATGGAGAGAGACTGAAATCATTCCCCTTGTGAGCAGGAATCAGACAAAGATCCCCTCTATCACCACTTCTATTCAACATTGTACTGGAAGTCCTAACCAGGGCCATAAGGCAAGAAAGGGAAATCAAAGGCATCTAAATTGGTAAGGAAGAGGTCAAACTATCCCTATTTGCAAATAACATGATCCTATACCTAGCAAACCCAAGAGGCTCATTAAAAATGTACTCTAACTAATGGAGAGACTTAGCATGGTGTCAGGCTACAAGATCAACATCCAAAAATCAGTTGGATTCCTCTGCACCAGCAAAAAGATTGCTGAAAAAAATAATAAGGAAATCAATACCATTTACAGTTATCTACCAAAAAAAAAAAAAAAAAAAAAAAACTTGGGAATAAATTTTACCAGGGACACAAAAGACCTGTACAAAGAAAACTATAAAACACTACTTCAGGAAACCATAAGAGATCTGCATAAATGGAAGAACATCCCTTGCTGTGGATAGGAAGACTGAACTTTGTGAAAATGTCAATTCTACCCAAAGCATTCTATACGTTCAATGCAATCCCAATGCAGATCCCATCAACATTCTGTAAAGATATGGAAAAACCAATCACTAACTTTATATGGAAAGGAAAGAGACCTCAGATAAGCAAAGCAATATTGAAGAAGAACAACAAAGTAGGAGGTCTCACACTGCCAGATCTTAAAACCACAGCCACAGTAGTCAAAATTCCCTGGAATTGGTACAATGAGAGACACATAGACCAATGGAATAGAATTGAGAAACCAGAAATAGACCCACTGACCTATGGTCAGGTGATCTTTGACAAAGGGCTGAAGTCCATTAAATGGGGAACAGAATGTCTGTTTAATAAACTGGATATCCATTTGCAGAAAAATGAAAAAAGATCTGTATCTCACACCAAACACAAAAACTAACTGCAGATGGATCAAAGACTTAAATGTGAAACCTAAACCTATAAGGTTCCTCAAGGAAAAACTAGGGGCAAATTTAGAGGCCTCTGGTGGTGTAGTGCTTAAGGCATTTGATTGATAACCAGAAGGCTGATGATACAAACCCACCAACCACTCCTTGGAAGGATGATTGGGCAATCTACTTCCGTAGTAATACCACCTTGGAAACCTAAGGAGCAGTCACTATGAGTCAGATCTGGCTTGATGGCAGTGAGTTTGGAATATCCGGCATAAGTAGACTATCAAGCATAACCCAAAATGCACAAACAGCCGAAAAGAAACTATATGAATAGGACCTTTTAAAAATTAAATTTGAATGTGCTTCCAAAGAATTCTCCAAAAGAGTCAAAAGAGAACCTACAGATTGGGAAAAAAATATTCGACAATGACATATCTCACAAGGGACTTATCTCTAGAATTTATAGAAAACTCCAACACCTCAACAACAAAAAGACAAATAATCCAGTTAAAAAAATGGGTTGTTGTTGTTGTTGTTATTTGCCATCGAGTTGGTCCGGACTCATAGCGACTCCTCCTTGGGTTTCCGAGGCAGTATCACTACAGAAGTAGGAATGCCCAACCTTCCTTC
>NW_006921987.1:1496668-1501120 GCF_000298275.1 Orycteropus afer afer
TGCCTTAAGCACTATGCTACCAGAACTTCTCAATACAAGATGTTCTTATTCTTGTTATGTGCCTTTGAGTTGTCTCTGACTCATAGCGACCCCTCCTTGGGTTTCCAGGGCAGTATCACTACAGAAGTAGATTGCCCCATTTTCCTTCTGAGGAGTGGCTGGTGAGTTTAAACATCCAGTCTTTTGGTTAGCAGTCAAGTGCTTTAGGCGATACCATCCTACCCCACCACTGGTAGCAAAGTTCAACAATACAGAAAATAACAAATGCTGGTGAGGATGTGGAGAGATTGGGACTCTCATACATTGCTGGTGTGACTGTCAAATGATAGAACCACTGTGGAAAGCAGCATGGCGATTCTTTACAAAGTTGGAATTAGACATATCATTTGACCCAGCCATTCCATTACTAGGTATATATCTTATAGAAGTGAGAGCCAGGACAAGAACAGATATATACACACCCATGTTCACTGAAGCACTATTTACACTAGCCAAAAGATGGAAACGACCTAGGTGCCTATCAACAGAAGAATGGATAACCAAACTATAGTACATACACATAATGGAATACTACGCAACCCTAAAGAATAACATGGAATCTCCAAAACACCACATAATATGGATGAACTTGGAGGACTTTATGCTGAGTGAAATAAGTCAATCACAGAAGGACAAATATTGTATTAGTCTGTTATTGTAAAATGTCAAGGAAAGGTTTATATATGGAAGGAAATTTTCTTTGTTGGTTACCAGGAGTGGGTGCCATTGAGGAGGAGGAAGTAATTGAATGGTACATGGGACGTATAGACAACAAAGATGAACCCTTTCACATATATGGTACTGCATTGTCAGTGAAGGCAAACGTGGACATATAGGAGGATAGTTAGGTGGACAGGCTGAACTATTAGGAGTGTTTTTGCATGGGGGGATTGTGCCCAAGACCATGTATAGAGTTGCCAGATAAAATTTCTACAAACATATTGCTATGTTCTGTAAGAATGTCCAGGTATATAGTAAAGCTATAAGGGACAAGGTTGTAGTGACTTACTACAACATACTACACAAAACATTGTTTCACATCCTACTTTGGAGAGTAGCAACTGGGAACTTAAGAGCTTGCAAGCAGCCATCTAGATGTAACAATGGGTTGCTCTTCATCCAGAGCAAAGAAGAATGAAGAAAACCAAAGATGCATGGAAACAATTAGTCCAAGTGACTGGTACACTGTGCAATCCTCAGCCTATTCAACTATGACACCAGAAGAACTTGATGCTGCCTGGCTACCACTGTCAACCACTCAAACGGGGATCTATGTAGGAGATTCTGGATAGAGTAAGAGAACAATGTGGAACAAAACTCAAAATCAATTTAAAAAAAAAAAAATGGGACCAGGCTTACTGGCCTGATAGAGCCTGATGGAACCACTGAGACTGTGGTTCCTAGCTGCCTTTCAGGTCTGGAATGTCACCCAGTACCGTGGCTTCCAGCCAAAAAAAAGATAGGCATAGGAGCTGAACATTTACATTAGGTAGATTCACTTCTTGGAGATAACAATCATGGGAGAATATAAGGGCTGTGTATGCACAGGGAGACAGCTCAGGAGACAGGAGTGCATGGGAGTGAAGGACACAGGGAAGAGGTAACTATGAGAAGGAAGTGGGAGGGAAGCTGTTGTATTGTGGGAAATTTCAGTCAATGTCATGAGACAAAGTGTTTGTGAGCTGCCATATAGAAAGTGAATTTGCTCTGTAAACTTTCACCCAAATCACAATTAAAAAAAAAAAAAAAAAAAAGAATGCAGTAACATAATTCTTAAGGGAGAAAAGAAACAGAAAGCTAATATCTTCCCATTATATCTAACTTTAATGTTTTTCACCATGATATATACTTTAACACATATATTTATAACAAGGAATCAGATTGCAAAATTTTGAAATATAAAAGGATGCAAATTAACTAAAAAAAAATTTTTGATCCCAAGAAAAACTAGTGGAGACTTATTTGAAAGGATCTGAAGTCACCCTAGTATACAAAGATACTACATAGCCACACATTTTAATGTAGTTTTTCATTACAGTCATTTCTGTGCTTTGCTTACTGATTTCTAGAGCCAGAAATAATGTATGGCAAAATCGGTACCAACGGTTAAATTGTGAATTTTCATTTTTGGGAAAAGAACTGCATATTGATACACATTTACAAAATTTCAAGAAAATAAGCCAACATTGAGAGGTTATGTTATATTTGATTATTGTAGAACATGTTTCTTAGCATATCTGTGTTGTTCTTGATTGAGTATCATAAGAAAATTGAATAATATTGAGACAGTCTGATTTTCTCCTTAGTATGGGTAGCATTTACCACCTAGTCTTGTGGAATTCAATTATGAACATTCAATTACAAACAAATGAAATATATATTTAAAAATGCTGATGTTTTGTACAAATCATAAATAGAATACATACTGGGTTTAGAAGGACTGTGAGGAAAAGTTCACCTCCTCTGATGCTTTTATCCAATTCTTGGGGTCCTCCTGGATACTCTTTGTAGAAAATAGTGTGAGTGAATAATCCACAGGTCTGTCGAGGGAGAACCTGAGAAAAAGGGAGAAAAATCAGCACATTGACAAGATATAACTAAAAACTCCACCACTATCTCCTGACTTTAGAGAATTCAAAATATTATTTTCATTGGAATTCCTGGGTTGCTCATGTTGAAATGTTTCTTTTCATTCGTTGATGTTGGTGTAATTATGTGGATATTAAAGGAGTTAGCAAATTAAAAATGTAGGGATGGATAAAGCATTTTTAAATGAATGGAAGAAAAAATGAAGAAGAGCTGAATGGATGATTTCAAAGGACTACTCGAGAAGACAAAGTAAAGTATTATAACAAAATGTGCAAATACTTGGAGTTAGAAAACCAAAAGAAAAACTAATACACGGCATTTTTCAAGTTGAAAGAAGAGAAGAGAACATTCAAACCTTGTGTTGCAATAGTGAAGGATTATATGAGCAAAATATTGAACAATGTAGGAAGCGTCAAAAGTAGATGGAAGGAATATTCAAAGTCATTGTACAAAAAGAAATGGTTGAAGTTCAATCATTTCAGGAGGTAGCATGTAACAAGGACTGATAGTATTGAAGGAAGAAGTCCACGCTGCATGGAAGGAATTGGCAAAAAACAAGGCTTCAGGAATGGACTGAATACCCATTGCGATATTTCAACAAAAAAATGAAACACTGGAAGCCCTCACTTATTTACACAAAGAAATTTGGAAAATAACCATCTGGCTAACAGACTGGAAAAGGTCCATATTTGTTCCTATACCAAAGAAAGGTGATCCAACAGAATGCAAAAATTGTCAAATAATATCATTATCACATAAAAGTAGAATGTTGCTGAAGATAATTCAAAAAACACTTGAAGCAATACATCAACAGAGAACTGCCAGAAATTCAAGCTGGATTCAGAAGAGGACGTGGAAAAGAGATATATCATTGCTAATGTCAGATGGACCTTGGCTGAAAACAAGACCCTCAAAGACATAGATTGACACAGTGGCTACAAGGATGGGTTCAACCATACCAAAAATTATGAAGATGGCGCAGGGCAGGGTTATTTCGTTCTGTGTACATAGGGTCACTGTGAGTAGAAACTGATTCAATGGCACCTAACTAACAGCAGCAACAAAGAATTTTAAGTTTTTTACATCTCAAAAGATGAGATGTGTTAAAGGACTGACTAATAAAAAAAGAAAAGAAAGATAGAAAAACCTATCCTATTTTATTGTTGCTAGTTGCCATCCAGTCAGCCCCCAATTTGCAGAAACTTCACCCTGTGTACAACAAAACTCAAACTCACTCAAACATCGAGTCAAATCCTATTGGCGTCCAATCCTGTGTCAACCCTGTGATCAGTTGTGTATTTGACCTTTGTGATCTATAGAATTTTCATTGGTTGATTTTCAGAAGTAGATCCTCAGTCCAGTCTTCCTAGTTAGTCTTAGTCTGGGAGCTTCCCTGAAACTTGTTCAGCAACACTAAAACCTCCACTGTCAGGCTGGTGGTGTCTGTGCATGAGAGGCATTAATAAGGAATTAAAACTGGGTTTCTTTCTTGGCAGGCAAGAACACCAGAACTGAATCATCCATGCCCCATAAAAATCCCATTAGCGTTAATTCAATTAAAAAAATAGAGATTCACCAAGGTTACATGTTTTTGTGCTGCAAGGCTATTATTCTCCTTTCATTTGAAACACAGTCTTGTCTTTTACTCAGGTTCTGGGATTCAAACAATCAGTTTAAATACCTGATCCCAGTGCATCCCAACCCAATCCATCAATTATACATGCCATTTCTTTATTCTTTTTTTATTGTGATTTGGGTGAAGATTTACAGAGCAAATTCACTTTCCATACAGCAGTTCACATATACTTTGTCTCATGTCATTGA
>NW_006921987.1:1505235-1506639 GCF_000298275.1 Orycteropus afer afer
GGAATTCCCTCCATTTCTTTATTCTTTTGTTTCATCTTTATTACATTCTGTAGTGTAGTAAATCACCTGGTATGGATTCTCTAGCCATAAGTCTTTGTAAACTCCATGGTGGAATTGGCCATGAGCAACCAAGTAGTTCCTGATTGTTAGTTATTCACCTGTGATATTTCTGTTGGGAGCAACACAAAGTAATTTTCTGGGAAGTTCACCCTCTCTCAGGTGCTTAGAATTCTGATGTTATGATTGGTTAGTTTGGCCACTCTGTCAGGCTCAAAAGGAGGCCTCCTAGAGGCAGAAGTCTCTCTGACTGCTGGCTTAGAAGGACGTGCTGCTGAGAGACACGTGCTGCTGAGAGACATGTGCTCCTGAGAGATATGTGCTGCTGAAAAAGAGACACAAGAGACATGCATTGCTGAGAGAGACACCAAGAGACACGTACTGCTGGGAGAGAGACTGTGAGAGACTCTTGACTGAGAGACAGTGGGCTGAGAGAATCTGAGCATTGTTCCTGAACTTTAATTGTAGCCTGGTGCTTCCCTAATAAACCCCATGATGTGTGGCCACTGCAGCAAATTATCGAACGCAGCAGAGAGGTGGTGGGTGTTTTGGGAGGAATGGTTGGTGTCAGAGTTGGTGAAAGGACTGGAGGGAGGTAGCATATCTGGCCTCACAGTAATGGGCCTTGGGCTACTGATGGTGATTCTATCTTCCTCTTGTGCAGTTAGAGGAAGTCAGAAGATGTGGCCTCCCTACCCCTTTGGCACATTCTTAATATAAATTTTAACACTGTAATAGTCATTTAATAATTACTTAAGGCATATTTTGTGGTTAATTCTGTTGTTAACCTAAGTGTTCAGCAAAGAACGCAAATAAGTAATATTATATCAAACACTTAGTTAGAATAACATACTATTTATGGTCTAATGAAAAAGGGTAGCTATAACTTTCTTTGTTCTTTGCTTAATTTTTCATAATAATTTGTATTACAATCAAGGTGTATTACTGCATATAATATTAGTTAAAATAAATGTTTTCCTTTTATAATACGTGGAATACTTATGCAATCTAATGAAGGGTAAATTTTTTCTCTGACTCAATCATGTACATGACCAAGATTATTTATGCCTTATACATCCCTAAAATATGTATAATTGTTTTTATATCTCTTGAGTTTCTGTGGGCATCAAAACCATTATTTGAGTTTTCAATGACTCACTTTGAATCTGAGGATCTTTAGGTCTTCCAAGACCTGTTAACAATTAGATAATTAAAGTTTCACAAATGATGACTGTGGTGGTTATGTTTGTGTGTCAACTTGGCTAGGCCTGGTTGAGTGGCTGGGCAGCTGGTGGTAGTTATTCCCCATGATGAGACTGGCAATCAACTCCATGGTGGGATCTACCA
>NW_006921987.1:1507959-1519619 GCF_000298275.1 Orycteropus afer afer
CTTCCTTCTGAGGAGTGGCTGGTGGGTTTGAACCACCAGCCTTCTGGTTAGCAGTCAAGTGCCTCAGGCATTATGATACCAGAGCTCCTCCCAGTGCAATCAGACATCTGATTTCTTGACTGCTGCTTCTGTGGGAGTTGATTGTGGATCCAAATAAAATTAAATCCTTGCCAACTTCAATCATTTCTCCATTTATTGTAATGCTGTTTATTGATCCAGTTGTGAAGATTTTTGTTTTCTTTACATTGAGGTTTAATCCATACTGAAGACTGTAGTCTTAGATGTTCATCAGTAAGTGCTTAACTTTCAGCAGACAAGTTGTGTCATCTCCTTATCTCAGGTTGTTAATGAGTCTTACTCCAATTCTGATGCCAAATTCTTATTCCTAATATCTGGCTTCTTGGACTATTTGCTCAGCATACAGATTCAATAAGTATGGTTAAAAAAAAGTACAACTCTGACCCAAACCTTTCCTGATTTTAAACCTTAATCTGTTTGAATGACAGCCTCTTGATCTACATACAGGTTCCTCATGAACACAATTAAGCGTTCTGGAATTCTTCACAATGTTATACATAATTTTTTATGATCCACACAATCGAATGCCTTGGCATAGTCAATAAAGCACAGGTAAGCATCTTTCTGGTATTCTTTCCTTTAAACCAAGATCCATCTGTCAACAATGATATCCCTCATTCCATGTCCTTTTCTGAATCCAGCTTGGATTTTTGGAGGTTCCCTGTCAATATACTACTGCAAATGTTTTTTGACTTATCTTCAGAAAAAGTTTACTTGCGTGTTGTATTGTTTGATGATTTCCACATTCTGTTGGATCATCTTTTTTTTTGGAATGAGTACAAATATAAATCTCTTTCTGTTTTCCAAATTTCTTGGCATAAACAAGTACGTGCCTCCAGCACTATATCCATTGTTGAAACATCTCAATGAGTATTCTGTCCATTCCTGGAGACTTGTTTTTTTGTCAATTCTTTCAGTGTAGCTTGGACTTCTTCCTTCAAAATTATTGGTCCTTGATCATATGCTACCTCCTGAAATGGTTGAACATCGACCAATTATTTTTAGGACTTGACTGCTAATCAGAATGCTGGTAGTTCAAGCCCACCAGCCACTCCTCAGAAGGAAGGTTGGGAAATCTACTTCCATAGTGATACCACCTTGGAAACCCAAAGTTGGGTCCGAATTGACGGTACATAGCAACAACAACAACACAGTGACTCTATGTTTTCTTTCCATCTTCTTTTGATGTTTCCTGCATTGTTCAATATTTTGCCCATAGAATCCTTCAATATTGTAACTCAAGGGTGCATTCATTTTTTTTATTGAGAAATGCCAAAAGTGTTAGTCCCTTTTGGTTTTCTAACTCTAGGTCATTGTACATTTAATTGTTATACTTTCCTTTGTCTTCTTGAGCCTCTTTATTATCTTCTGTTCAGCACTTTTATCATTTCTTCCATTTGCTTTAGTTACTCTATGTTCAAAAACAGGTTCCGGAGTCTCTTTTGACAACCGTTTTGGTATTCTCTACCTTTCCTGTCATTTAAATGACCCTTTGCTTTCTTCATGTACAATGCTCTTGATGTCATAACACAACTCATTTGGTCTTCAATTATTGGTGTTCAATGGATCAAATCTATTCTTCAAATGGTCTCTAGATTCTGGTGGGTTATAATCATGCTCATATTTTGGCTCCTGTGGACTTGTTTTAATTTGCTTCATCTTCAACTTGAATTTGTACATGAATAATTGATGATCTGTTCCACAGTCAGCTCCTGGCCTTGTTTTGACTGAAGATTTTGTGCTTCTCCATCACCTCTTTCTACAGATGTAGTCAATTTGATTCCTGTGTATTCTATCTGGTGAGGTCCACATGTAGAGTCACCATTTAAGTTGTTGAAAAAAGGTATTTGCAATAAGTTGTTGGTCTTGCAAAATTCTATCATGATGTCTCTGGCACCATTTCTATCACCAGGGCCATATTTTCCAACTACTGATGCTTCTTGTTCACTTCCAATTTTCACATATCGATGACCAGTAATCATCAATCCATCTTGATTACATGTTTGGTCAATTTTAAACTGCAGAAGTTGGTAAAAATATTCAATTTCTTCATCTTTGACTTTAGTGGTTGGTGCATAAATCTGAATAATAGTAGTATTAACTGGTCTTTTTGGTGATTATACTATCATTGATGACATTGTACTTCAGAAAAGATCTTGAAATATTCTTTTTGATGATGAATGTGACACCATTCCTCTTCAATTTGTCATTCACAGCACAGTAGACCATAGGACTGTCTGATTCACAATGGCTAACACCAGTCCATTTCAGCTCACTAATACCTGGGATATTGATATTTATGCATTCCATTTCATATTTTGAAAACTTACAATTTTCCTAAATTCATACTTCTTACATTCCATGTTCTGATTATTAATGGATATTTGCTGCTGTTTCTTCCCATTTTTGTTGTGGCCCATGAGCAATTGAAGATCCTGAAACTTTTGCTCCATCCAAGTTGTTAAAGTCAACTGTTCCTTGAGGAGGCAATTCTTCCCTAGTCATATCTAGAGTGCCTTCCAACCTGAGGGGCTCATCTTCTGGAATTATAGCAGCATCATTTCATCCCTATACATAAAGTTTTCCAGTAGTATATCAGACAGTGTTTCATGGCTATTCATAACGTTTTCAGGGGACAATATTTCCAGGACTGGATGGCCCCATCTTTCTTCCTAGTCTGTCTTAGTCTGGAAGCTCTGCAGAAACCTGTACAAAAAGGGTGATCCTGCTGGTATTTGAAATACTCATAGCATACATTCCAGCCTCATAGAAGCCTTTGTTTTAGTGTAGTTTGGATTTCTTCTTTCAGCACCACAGGTTCTTGATCATATACTACCTCCTGAAATGGTTGAATATGGACTAATTCTTTTGATACAGTGACTCTATGTATTTCTTCCAAATTTTGATGCTACATATGTAAATTAATATTTTGCCCTGGTAGTTGTTAGGCAAGTTGGCTCCAACTCATAGTGACCATATGTACAACAGAATGAAATACTACTCAGTCCTGCACCAGCTTCACAATTTGCTATATCTGAGCCCATCATTGCAGCCACAATGTCAGTCCATGTCATTGAAGTCCTTCCCCTCTCTTGTTGACTCTCTATTTTGCCCATAGAATCCTTCAGTATTACAATTTGAGGCTTGAATTTTTTTCTTCAGTTCTTTCAGCTTGAAAAAGGCCTAGCATTTTCTTCCCTTTTGGTTTCTTAACTCCAGATCTTTGCATATTTGCGTATAAAACTTTACTTTTCTTCTTGAGCCGCCCTTTGAAATCTTATGTTCAGTTTTTTTATCTTATCAAATCTTTTACTTGCTTTTACTTGTAAGTTACTAAAGCAAGTAACTTACTCTATGTTCAAGAGCAAGTTAAGGGTATGTGCTGGCATTTTATCTTGGGTGTTAGATATGGTTACTTTTTTCTTTCTCTTTTTTAAATTGTGATTTGGGTGAAAGTTTACAGAAAAACTCATTTTTCTCACAGCAGTTCATACACATTTTGTTTCATAACATTGATTGGTAACTCCATAATGTAAAAGCTCTCCTCCCACTTCCTCCTTGTATTTAACGTTTCCCTGTGTCCTTCTTTTCTATGTATTCCTGACCTTTGAACTATCTCTCTGTGCAAATACTGCTCTTCTGGTCTCCTATGATTGATTGTTCTAAGGAGTGTACCTGCCTTTTGTAAATGTTCACTTTATAGACCTTTGTATTGTTTGTCTGGAACCCACAAGAGTGAGTTCAGTTCAAGGCATGAAGAATGACTAGGTGCCTTAGTCTTGGGAGTTTCACCTATCTCTATCAAACCAATAAGTCTGGTCATTTTTATGATTTTGAGTTTCTTTCCACATTTTTCTCCCCCTCTTTCCAGGATTTCTTGCACTGATCCCTTTCCTAGTGGTTGGCAGTGGTAGCTGGGCAATATCTTCTTCTGGTTTCAAGGACATATAGGATGAGGTTCACAGGGTCCATTTGTCCCTTGGACTAATTGTTTCCATATGTCTTTGGTTTTCTTCATTCTTCTTTGCTCTGGACAAGGAGAAACAAATTGGTGCATCTAGATGGCCACTTGCAATCTTTTAAGATCCCAGTCACTATCCATCAAAGCAGGATGTAGAACAGTGTTTTTGGTAGTATGTTATGCTGATTGAGCTTGGTGTTCCCTGAGACCGTGGTCCTGAGCCCACAGGTTCAACAATTCAGTCTCTCAGGATGGTTGGCTGTGGCTAAGAAGTTATCATAACTTTGCCCTCTGTTAGTTCTGTTTATATGGACATTCTTACAGCACATACAAATATGTATATAGAAATATCATCTGCCAACATTATCTGTGGTCATGAGTATATTCCCTTTTGCCTAGATATACCTGATGCACTTTCACATATACCATATTTCATTAACAGTAATAACAAACATTAATCTATGGGTAAATACATAGGTAAACCAAAAAAACAAATTCACAGTCATCAAGTAGATTCTGACTTATAGTGACCCCCTTTGGGTTTCCAAGGCTATAAATCTTTACAGAAGTAGATTGTCCAGTCTTAATTCTGTGGAGTAGCTGGTGGTTTTCAACTGACAACCTTCTAGTTAGCAGTCAAATGCCTTCGGCACTACACCACCAGTGCTCTATTAATTATTTGTTTAGATACACATATATATATCCCTTCAGAAACTATTAAATCTTCAAGAAAAAGACCCAGGTGTTATTGATATTTATATCACTAACACCAGGCAGAGTCCTTGACATAATATTTTCATTAAATATAATTCTTAATTGAATTAGATTGAATTATAAAAGTAACCATATCTAGACATACTTGATTATTCAGCCTATCTACCTAGATAGGTAGAATACCTAGAATAAAGATTCAGATCGTATCTTATAGGCAAAGAAATAATCTGAACATATATATATTTATACATGAATTGTGTATGTATATCTGTCTATCTCTATCTATCTATCTATCTATCTATCTATTTATAATTTTAGAAAGGTAATTCTAAGTGCAATCTGAGTAATGGATTACCAAAAACCATACCCATTGCCATTGAGTCGATTCCAACTCATTGCTACCCTTACAGGACACAGTAGAACTGCCCCATAGGGTATCCAAGGCTGTAAATATTTACAGAAGCACACTGCTGCATCTTTCTCCCATGGAGTGGCTGGTGGGTTCAAATTGCTGAGGTTTTGGCTACCAACTGATTACTTTAACAACTTTGTCACTAGAGCTCTTTGAATAATGCATCAAGGGGTATAAATATTTAAAGGAAGAAGAACAGTTTGCAAACCCTTACTGTGATGTAGGCAATGATGATGAGGATAGGATTTCAGGCACCAAAAGTGGAGATGGATGTTTTAAGATGGCCAAGTTTATCTCCAGTGAATAATATCATTTTTTTTCATCCCAGTAAATAATTGTAAACTTACATACAAAACGTACCTGTTTTTATATTCATTAATAGGGACTGATATGTTATTTGAACCTCAGATGATTATTTTTCACCAATTATATCTGAAAAGAAAATATACATTTCCATTTTTGGAATAGGTGAGAAAAGAAAGAAGAGATGAAAAAGAGCAGTGTCCTAAGATACTCTTGAATGTCTAAAAGCCTAAATGAACTGAGTGGATAAATTTAGTTTGATTTTGTCTGGCAATAGTGTAGCAACAGAAAAGGTGTTTTTTGATCCACATACCCATAGTCTTCCTGGAAAATTCCCAGTAAAATGACCAAAAGAAATAGACATTGAAACATATCCAGAGAAGAATAGAATCCTGATACAAAGCTTCAACCCAAAACCAGCAGTGAATGATCTATATTAAATTCATTTCCAATATTTTTGAGCTAGTTTTGGACTCTCCACCCACCCCATAGCTTGAGAAACAAGCCCATAGCCAAATAATATGTTAATGGGTGGCCAGTTATCACCATAGTCTGTTAGTAAACTCTAATATTGTTGTAAAAAAGTTTGAAGTTACACCCTCAGAGGTGATGTAAAATATATCTTCATTGAACATGTAGATAGATATATACACACCACTATATGCTCACCATGATACTATTGTGAATGAAGCCTTTCCTGTACCGTGCAGGCTTCAAATGTGGATACTCTTCAGTGCTGGTAACTTGAATATCCCAGACCTTCTTCCATGCTGCATAAAGCTGTATATGAACTGGGTAGACTCCTGAGTGATGTGGTGCCACTGCATAGCCCATGCTGACAGGGATCCCATGCTCCTGAAAGAAAGCCAGAACAACATCATGATATGGTATTGAGTTCAATTAAAAATTTTCCATAGGGATTTATTCTGGTTACTTGAATTCTGTGCTAAGTAAGTAAAATAATAATAATAAAAAAAACGAACTAGCAAACTAGAGTCTTTGTCTTTTAGCAGCTTAAAATTTTAAAGCACTCTGATGATATAATACAAATAGTAATTAATTTGGGCAACTTGAATATGGATAAGATTAATTTTGAATTTAGAAAATTAATTTGACTTTTTCTCAAATATATACTGAAAAAAAAAGAGATGGTGTCACTTAAGCAAGTGCCCAAAGATCAAAGGGAACCACTTGTGCACTCGTGTGTATCTGTGTGTGTGTTTGTGTTGGTAATGGTAACAGTGTACACTATACAGCAGGAGAGAGACACCATGGTCTTTAACATAACCAGGAAAGTAAATATTAACCATAAAGTTAAGAGTTCTTACTGAAAAACTGGGGGATTTAGATTTATTTCAATTCAAATAGTGTAGAAAAGGAAGCTTTCTAGTGTAGAAAAGGAACCTCTCTGAGCATGGAGGGCTATGATCTGCTTTGTGTTTCAGGAAGGAAAATATGGTGACCACATGTCAAAATGAGCTAAAAGTGGGGAGATAAATGAATTAAGTTAAACATGAGGAAGATGTTGCAATAATGCAGATTAGAGGGAACTTGGGTACCTAAAAGAGATTACTGGTGGTCAGATTAAAAGGCAGGAGACACATGCCATATAAGATCCAAAGATATATTGGATAGAGTGAGAGAATAAAAAAAAATAAAAGTTAAGGTTCTTCTTCTGTTTTTGAACATTTATAGCTCAAGTTATTTTTATAAAACAGACACTTTAATGTGGGGATGCTTACCTTTGGTAAACAGAAAACTCTAAAGGAAAACAAATATAAATGAAAAAAAAAATATGAAAAAAATTGTCAAACACTTGTATTATATTACTGGGTCCATAAATTGATCTGCAGTTTTCTAATTTCTGCATTTTATATCTTTCTCTTTAAATTAAACATTTATCTTCTTTATAAGAACTCCTTGTAAGATTGAATATCATCAATTGTGATTATAAATGACAATTTACAGTCATATGTGAAAGCTGATTGAATCAATAAACAGAGCACAAAAGTGTTGACAATTGCCATTTATATTTTCTATTACATGGTGTACAGCATAAGAAAAGAATTCAGTCTGGTGTAATAAGCAGTGAATGGATCACATACCTCCAATGCCTAAGTCATATGCCACACTTGGCTCAGAAGATGAGCCCTGAGTGTTTCAAAAGACTTCATTATTCTTTCTTTCATTGAATGACCCTCATCATATAGCCAAATTCACCTCTCTTTCACCAAGACTATGTGTTTTCTAACATCTATTACAATAAATGGCTCTGTAGAAATACTGAATTTTGAAATCAATGCTGTAAAATGAATTTGAGCCTTTTGCTACACTCTAGGGAAGATTAATTTCTTGGTACCTAGAGAAGAAAAATACTTATTCTAAAAGCTTTTATTTCCAAACTAAGGCAAGATTGGAAAAACCCAATAAAAACGCTACTTGGAAGATACAGGAGGAGGAGCAAGCAACTGCTATCACCTTGACACATCACTAAGGGTTGTGCCCTGGGAAAGCTTAGTTCTCTCTGGAAAGTTCCATGCTGCTCAAGTAATCTGAGGATGAATGTCTTCTTATAACCTTGAAAATGTGTGCTGTGGGTACTCTGGGTATGAGACAGAGACTAACCTCCTCATGAGAAAAATCTAGGGTCAATAGTGTTCAAACCCCACTTTTTGGAAAATAGAATTTGTGTGATTGCAGCCTAGAGAAGGAATTTAGATTTACAGGAAAAGAAAAAAAAAAAAAAAAAGTCTGTCACATTCCTATTACTCTCTAGAGTGATTCACACTGCAGCTACATAATAGACTCATCCTATAACTTGAAAAATGTCAAAATCAACAGTGTACAAATTAATAGCCTTCACTAAGCATGCTCATAGTCCTCATTGGGTACCATTTTATAGATATATATTTTAAATATGGCACTTAGAATACTAAATTAGTGAGAGTCCTAAAAACAAAGAGATGAAAAATGAATTCAGTGAAGTGAACTGCAGTATCAAACAACTGTATCTCTTCAGGGAAAAAAAAAAATCACTTTTGACAGGTAGTAAAATGAATTGTAGAATTTTCATGAAAAAACCAGAAGGTAAAAAGCAATTGATTTGGGCAGTAGGAAGGAAGGGGCAGTAAAAAGATTTTATTATATTTATTGATTTCTGGGGGCTCAATGTTATACTGATTATAAGGTCATCTTATCACACTGGCAATTGGAGCTCAATCAAAATTATAAATCACCCTTAGATAATTATGAGTTTATACTTTTTCAATATAAATGATAACACAGAGGGAAAAGTAATTCCCTAGGCACTCTTTTTCTGTTATCAAGGGGCTTAATTGTCTAGATATTTTCATTCTTTACTGTCCAGGACTTAAGACCCACTTCTTCACAGACTTGGTCAAGCAGAAGGTGAACTGAACATCATCTTTACATAAGATCACCAAAATTACAAGGTAAGAAAGACTTTCCAGTGTATATATAGGACATACTTTAAAGCATAATAATATACTATATGCAACAGAACACAAAAATTCAAATATTATTATTATTATTATTTATTAAAACAATGTCTCTCACAAGATCTAAGAATTCTATAATATGTTATGACTTTCTACCACTCATATTAGGAGCTCTGGTGGCATAGTGCCTAAAGCAATTGACTGCTAACCAGAAGGCTGGAGTTCAAACACATCAGCTACTCCTTGGAAGGAAAATTGGGCACTCATATATATAGGGAGTTTGACTTGATTTAATTTTTCAGTTACATTAAATTCTTTGTTGGTTGGAGAATAAGATAGTGTAGTAATTTACATATTATATGAAACTAGGGTCATCATGTTTCAACAATAAGGATAACATAAAATGTGTTTAACACTAAAGCTCTATCAGCAACTGAAATTATTTCATTTAAATTTTCTTCAATCATCTTTTTTTTTTCTTTTATCATAGCTCCTTGTCATTACTTATTGTTGCAGTCAGTTATTTGATTCTGACTCATTGTGACCCCATGGGACAGAGTAAAAGTGACCCATAAGGTTCCCAAAGCTATAATCTTTATGGAAGCAGACTGCCACATTTTCCTCCCACAGAGCAGCTGGTGAGTTCAAACAACTGACCTTTCAGTTAAGAGTTGATACTTTAACCACTGTGCCACTAGGGCTTCTTTGTAATTGCTTAGCATCTGATATTTTTGGAAGTGTATTAATACATAATTTGATCCTCAAAAATAATATTGAGAGGCTGGATACTATTATCAAATCTGGAAATTGTGGCTCAGAGAAGTAAATGATTTGCTCATGTTCACAAGTCCTCTCAATTCATAGGCTCTGCTTTTGCTTTTTCACTAAGTTGTCTCTTACATGACCCCTCAGTCAATAATTGTAAAGTACTACACTTACAAAGGGAGCTCTGGTGGCATAGTGCCTAAGGCATTTGACTGCTAACTAGAAGGCCAGTGGTTCAAATCCACTAGTCATTCCTTGGAAGATAAAGCAATCTACTTCTGCAATGATACTGCCTCAGAAACCCAAGGAGGGGTCACTAAGGGTTGGATTCAACTCGATGACAGTGAGTTTGGTCTGGTTTTGGAGTATACTTACAAAAGACAATTAATTTGAACATATACTTTTGAACTGGAATTCCTATGCAACCTCTTTTACTTGGAGGTATTATACAGCAAGTTAAAGATCCACATTTCCCAGACTTCTCTGAAGCTATGGTTTTTCGTGCAAATGAATTTCAACTAATTAGACATTCAGGACAAATTTCAGAAAGCAGTAAGAAGACAGAAGACAAATTCTGGCCAGTTCTATCTCCTGTGGCTGGCACCTGAGAGCTTGAAAATAAGGGGCTGTTTTGCAGCTGTAAATAGTACTCATTTGCAGGGGCAGCAGTGGCTGCTTATTGCTTAGGCCAGAGCTCCAGTGGTAGCCTCCAAAGTCATAGCTCCCTCAGGGAACAAGTTCTATTTACCTCTGCAAGTCTCCATAAGAATACATGCTAGAATCTGTTTTATCAGCCCTTCCAAACTTTTTGGAAGCAGTTAAATCTCCGAAATAAAATATTCCCTGCTTAAAATACCTAAAGTGGCTTCTGTTTCTAGCATGGAGACCTGACTGATACAGGTGGTCTTTACCTCTTACTAGTAAGTTTAAAGTGAGCTCCTTATGGTACATGTAGTTAATATGCTTGGATGCTAACCAAAAGGTTGGATGTTTGAATCCACCCAGAAGGGCCTCAGAAGAAAGACTTGGTAATCTACTTCTGAAAAATCAGCCATTTCAAAACCTAAGGAGCACAGTTTTATTGTCACATCTGAGGTGGTCATAAAATGGAATAGAACTCAGCGGCAATTGTTGTTGGTTTAATAACTGTGTTGTTTTTGGTAGGTTCTGGTAATTGGTTTTGACTCATAGTAACTCTCTATGACAGAGTAGAACTGCTTCATAGGTTTTTCTTGGCTGTAATCATTATGAAAACATATCTCCAGGACTTTCCTCTGTGGTGCCACTGACAGGGTTTGAACCACCAACCTTTCCATTAGCAGCTAAGGTTTAATTTTTTGCACAACCGGGGTTCATTTTAATATGTATAAAATATATAGAAGATTCAATTTAGAAGTCTAGTGGTTTCAATTCCAGGAAACTGGAAGAGTTTGGTACAGTTTTTGCCAATATTTCTCCAATAAAACTGGTTGATAGATGACCAACACTGATTTGCCTAGCTGGGAACTACTGTGCAATACATATGACTGCTAAACCTTATGCACCAAGGAATTCCAGAAAATTTAATTATGCTCATGAGGAATGTTCACACAGATGAAGAGATAGTCCTTTGAACAGATTTAAAATCAAGAAAGGTGTGTGTCAGTGTTGTCTTGTTTTACCATACTTATTCAAACTACATATTGAGCAAAGCTTCTGAGAAGATGGACTATATGAATATTAATACAGCATCAGCATTGGTAGAAGACCCATTAAAACCTGTGATATGTAGATGAGACAACCTTGATAACTGAAAGCACAGAAGACTTGAAGCACATATTGATGCATATCAAAGACCACAGCATTCACAAGGGAGCAGGATACAGACCCAGATCACATCCCTGAGGAAGAAGCAGCATTGGAACTCTCACATTAGGAATTTAAAAGAATTATATATAGGTATCTTCAAAGGACTGAGAAACAGACCAAA
>NW_006921987.1:1523636-1524879 GCF_000298275.1 Orycteropus afer afer
GTTCTACCCAAAGCAATCTATACATTCAATGCAATCCCAATCCAAGTCTCATCAACATTCTTTGTTGTTGTTGTTGTTGTTTGCCGTCGAGTCGGCCCCAACTCATAGCGACCCCTCCTTGGGTTTCCGAGGCAGTATCACTACGGAAGTAGGATTGCCCAACCTTCCTTCTGAGGAATTCTTTAGGGACATGGAAAAACTAATCACTAACTTTATATGGAAAGGAAAGAGACCTCGGATAAGCAAAGCACTATTGAAGATGAAGAACAAAGTAGGAGGTTTCACACTGCCACAGTAGTAAAAACTGCCTGGTATTTGTTTAATGACAGATACATAGACCAATGGAATAGAATTGAGAACCCAGAAATAGATCCATTGACCTATAGTCAGCTGGTCTTTGAAAGGCCCAAAATCCATTAAATGGGGAAGAGAATGTTTGTTTAATAAATGGTGCTGGCAAATCTGGATATCCATTTGCAGAAAAATGAAACAAGATCTGCACCTCACACCATACACAAAATCGAACTCCAGATGGATCAAAGACTTAAATGTGAAACCAAAAACTATAGAGTTCCTCAAGGAAAAACTAGGGGCAATTTGTTGTTGTTGTTGTTATGTGCCATCGAGTCAACCCTGACTCATAGAGACCTCTTCTTGGGTTTCCGAGGCAGTATCACTATGGAAGTAGGATTGCCCAACCGTCCTTCCAAGGAGTGGCTGGTGGGTCTGAACCGCCAGCCTTCTGGTTAGCAGTCAAGTGCTTTAGCCACTATGCCCTGATATATGACATAAATAGTTAATCAAGCATAACTCAAAATGCACAAACACCAGAAGAGAAATCAGATGATTGGAACCTTCTAAAAATTAAATTTTTATGTGCTTCCAAAGACTTCTCCAAAAGAGTCAATAAAGAACCTGCAGTTTGGGAAAAAAAAAAAAATTAGTAATGACATATCTGACAAGAGACTTATCTCTAGAATTTATAGAAAACTCCAACACCCGAATAAAAAAAGAGACAATCCAATTAAAAAATGGGTAGTACACATGAATAAACACTTCACCAAGGAGTATATTCAAGCAGGCAACAAACATATGAAGAAATGCTCACGATCATTAGCTGTTAGACAGATGTAAATCAAAACAACAATGAGATATCATCTTGCTCCAGCACTAGTAGCAAAGTTCAACAAGGTAGAAAATAACAAATGCTGGTGAGGATGTAGAGAGATTGGAACTCTCATAC
>NW_006921987.1:1525165-1537834 GCF_000298275.1 Orycteropus afer afer
TGGATGAACTTGGAGGACATTATGCTGAGTGAAATAAGTCAATCACAAAAGGACAAATATTGTATTAGTCTGTTATTGTAAAAGTAAAGGAAAGGTTTATTTATGGAAGGAAATTTTCTTTGTTGGTTACCAGGGGTGAGAGGGAAGGGGAGGGAACTCTGTTAGATAGATAGAGACAAGTATTGATTTGAGTGAAGAGAAGGCAATGTACCAAATGTGAGTGTTCAATATGGTGGCATTGAGGAAGAGAAAGACATAGAGAGGTACACAGGAGGTACAGACAACTAAGATGGACCCTTTTGTGCATACAGTACTGTGTTGTCAGTGAAGACAAACATGAGTATACAGTTGTATAGATGGACGAACAAGATGGACTATTAGGTATGTCTATGAAGTGTGGAGTATATCTAAGAACATGTATAAGGTTGGCAGTCAATGGTCCTATAAGTTTATGTGTATTATCTGAATTCTCAGGTGTATAGTAGAGCTGACAAGGGACAAGGTTGTAGTCACTGCTTGGTCACAGCCAGCTACCCAGAGGGATCAAGTAATTGAACCTGTGGGCTCAGGACCATAGTCGCAGGGGACATCAAGCTCAATTAGCATAACATACTGCATAAAATATTGTTCCACCTCGTACTTTGGTGAGTAGTGACTCAGATTTTAAAAGCTTGCAAGCTGCCATCTAGATGCAACAATGCGTCTCTCCTCATCCAGAACAAAGAAGAATGAAGAAAATAAAAAATTCTTGGAAACAATTAGTCCTAGTGAGTGGTACACCATTTGATCTGCAGCTTATGCAACTATGAGACAAGAAGAACTAGATGGTGCCTGGCTACCAATGTCAACCAATTGGAAGGGGATCTATGTAGGAGATCCTGGATAGAGAGGGAGAACAATATGGAACAAAACTCAAAATCATTTGGAGAAAAAAAAAAGGGGGGGGGACCAGGTTTGCTGGCCTGATAGATCCTGGTAGAACCACTGAGACTATGGTGCCTAGCTGCTGCCCTTCAGGTCTGGAATTGAGCCCACACCTGTAGCTTCCAACCAAACAAAAGGCAGGCATATGAGTTGAACATTTTCCAAAATAGATAGACTCCTTGGAGAGAAAAAACATGGGAGAAAGAAGGGCTTCTTATGCACAGGGAGACAGCATAGGGGGCAGGAATGCATGGAAGGATGGACACAAGGAAGAAGTAACTATGAGGAAGTGGAAGGGGAGCTGGTGCATTGTGCAAATTGTGTTCAATGTCATGAGACAAAGTGTATGTGAACTTCTGTATGGAAATTGAATTTGCTTTGTAAATTTTCACCCAAAACTCAATTTAAAAAAAAAAAAAAGACTAAAGCTTTCAGTATAGATTATTTCTCAACAAAAAGAAAACTAAAATTTTTATAACTGGACCAAAAAGCTACATAATGATACAGAAAAATATATAAATTGACAAGAACCTCATTCCACAATCAATGTCCATAGAAGCAGCAGTCAAGAAATTAAACAACATAATACATTAGACAAATCTGCTGCAAAAGAGTTCTTTAAACTGTTTAAGAAAAAAGACATCACTTTGAAGACTAAGGTGAACCTGACATAAAATTTTCAATAGCCTTATATTCTGTACAATTAATAAGACCACAAAAGTAATGATGCATTTGATTTTAGTGTTGGGGAAGAATATTGAAATTATAGAATGGATTGACTGAAGAACAAATAAATTTGTCTTGGAGGTAATACAGCTAGAATTCTCCTTAGAAGCATGTATTGCAAGATTTCGCATCGTGTACTTTGGATATTTTACCTGGAGTGACAAGTCCCTGGAGAATGACATCATGCTTGGTAAAGTAGAAGATCATTGAAAAAGAGGAGGGCCTTCAGTGAGATGGATGGAGACAGTGGCTGCAACTCTCAGATCAAACAGCAATAATTGTGAAGTTGTTGCAGGATCAGGCAGTGTTTCATTTCATTGTACATAGGGCCCCTATGAGTCAGAACTGACTTGGTGGCATCTCACAACAAGAACAAAGCAGCCAGATGACAATGGAAAATAAATAGTACATAGAAAATTAGTGGACTAAAGTTTATTTAATTTATAAATGCTTAATGTATACTGGGGAGCTCTGGTAGTGTAGTGCCTAAGGCACTTGACTGCTACAAGAAGGCTGGTGGTTCAAACCCACCAGCCACTCCTCAGAATGAAGGTTGAGCAATCTACTTCTGTAGTGATACTGCCTTGGAAACCCAAGGAGGGGTCTCTGTGAGTCAGGTCTGACTTGACGGCACATAACAACAACAACAATATATACTGAGACACCAGATAGGGGAAGTGGAGCAAGAGCCAGGGATGAGACAGAGCTGAGGGATTCAGGTAAGGAGAAGGAGACAGGCCCCACACCCAAGAGGCAGGAAGTGGGGGAAAAGTCAGGGATGATAGAACCATGGGATCTAGGTACGGGGAGAGCACAGAGGTTTTGAACAGCTAAGGGAGATGAACTTATCTGTCAGTTTTTCATACTGTGGTGGCTTGCATGTTGCTATGAGGCTTGAGGCTGTGCCACCAGTGTCTCTAATGCCAGCAGGGTTGCACATAGTGCACAGGTTTCCATGTGGTGTACAGACTGAGACAGACTAGGAAGAAGGAAGAAG
Source organism: Orycteropus afer afer (assembly GCF_000298275.1). Classification (NCBI taxonomy): domain Eukaryota; kingdom Metazoa; phylum Chordata; class Mammalia; order Tubulidentata; family Orycteropodidae; genus Orycteropus; species Orycteropus afer. Next base: position 1,527,813 of record NW_006921987.1, read on the forward strand.
CCATGCACTTCTCAAAGAATTGGACAGGGAAAAACTTATGAATACCAGAGAAACACTGTCTGATACATTATGGGCAACTTTATGAATATCCCTGAAACACTGTCTGATACGGTGCTGGAACACCAGCCCCTTAGTTGGAAGGCACTCAAAATGTGAGTGGGAAAGCACTGCATCATCAGAATAGAACCAACCTTTACTGATATGGATAAAGTAAATCTTTCGAAATCTCCAATTGCTGACATGGTATGACTCAATTTGAGGAGAAACAGTGGCAAACATCCATTAATAATTAAAATGTGAAATGTATGAAGTATGAATCTAGGAAAATTGGAAGTTGTCAAAAATGAAATGGAACACATACAGATTGATATCCTAGGCATTAGTGAGCTGAAATGGACTGGTTTTGGCCATTTTGAGTCAGAAGACCATATGATCTACTACTACACCAGGAATGACAGTCTGAAGAGAAATGGCATGGCATTCATCATCACAAAGGATATTTCAAGATCTGTCCTGAAGTACAATGAATTCAGTGATAGGAAAATATCCATACACTTACAAAGAAGACCAGTTAATACTATGATTATTTAAATTTATGCACCAACCATCAAAGTCAAATATGAAGAAATTAAAGATTTTTATCAACTTCTGCAGTCTGAAATTGACCAAACATGCAATCAAGATGTGTTAATTAGCACTGGCACTGATGACTGGAATGCAAAAGTTGGAAACAAAGAAGAATCACCAGCAGTTGGAAAATTTGGCCTTGGTGACAGAAATAACACTGGAGATCACATGATAGAATTATGCAAGACCAATGATTTATTCATTGCAAATACCCTTTTTCAACAACACAAACAGCAGCTATACATGTGGACTTCACCAGATGGAGTACACAGAAATCAAATTGACTACATCTGTGGCAAGAGGCAATCAGAAAGCTCAATATCTTTAGCCAAAACCAGGCAAGGAACTAATTGTGGAATAGACCATCAACCGCTCAGATGCAAGTTCAACTTGAGGACAATTAAAACAAGTCCATGAGAGCTAAAATATGATCTTAAATACATCCCTCCTGAATTTATAGAATGTCTAAAGAATAGATTTGATGCTTTGAACACCAATGACTGAAAATCAGAAGAATTATGGGATGAAATCAAGAATACCATCCATGAAGAAAATAAAAGGTCATTAAAAAGGCAGGAAAGGAAGAAAAGTACAAAATAGATGTCAGAAGAGACTGAAAACTGCCCTTGAGTGGAGAGTAGCTAAAGAAAATGGAAGAAATGACAAGATAAAAGAGCTAAACAGAAGATTTCAAAAAGTAGCTTGAGCAGACAAAGCCAATTACTGTAATGAAATGTGCAAAGACTTGGAGTTAGATAACCAAAAGGGAAGAACACATTTGGCTTTTTCAAGCTGAAAGAACTGAGGACAAAATTTAAGCCTTGAGTTGCAACACTGGAAGATTCTATGGGCAAAATATTGAATGATGCAGGAAGTATTAATATAAGATAGAAAGAATACATGGAGCCATTGTACCAAAAAGACCTAGTCAATCTTCATCCATTTCAGGAGGTGGCATATGATCAAGAACCAATGGTATTGAAGGAAGAAGTTGAAGCTACAGTGAAGGAATTTGTGAAGAACAAGGCTTCAGGAATTGATAGGATACCCACAGAGATGTTTCAACAAATGGGTGCCCCACTGGAGGCCCTTACTTGGCTATGCCAAGAGATTTGGAAGACAGCTACCTGGCCAACCAACTGGAAGAGATCCACATTTGTACCCATTCCAAAGAAAGGTGATACCACATGTGATAGTTGGAGCTGTGTGTCAATTTGGCTGGGCCACAATTCTGTGCGGTTTAAGCAATTGTGATGTGGGTTTTTCCATTGATGGGATCAGATGTATATGTTTTGAGCAGCCAATCCATTGGAAAGGAATTTCCCTAGGAGTATATTTATGGACATCCTGGGAAAAGAGACACTCTTCAGTGGGTTGGGATTCCGTTGTGTTGCCTATAACTGTCCATGAGTGAACAACCCACAATTCAGCCTGAAGATCTTGGATTTGGCATTCATTGGAGTCAACAGCCAGGGTACTGCCTGCCAACCTTGAGCTCTTCAGCCCCTGCAGCTGTGTGAGTCAGGAAAAGCCTCCAGCTTGATGTTTGATCCAAGAACTTCAGACTTGCCAGCTTCTATAAGTGTGTGAGTCATTTTCCTCTGATAAATTTCTCTTTCTCTCTCTCTCTATAAGCTTTACGGGTTTTGCTTCTCTAGAGAATCCAGTCTAACACACCTCAGAATGTGGAAATTATTGAACAATATTACTAATATCACATACAAATAAAATCTCACTGAAGGTAATTCAGAAGTGATTGCAGCAATATATTGACAGAAAACTTCCATAAATGCAAAGTAGATTCAGAAGAGGATGTGGAATGAGGGATGTCATTGTTGATGTCAGATGGATCTTTGCTCAAAGCAACGAATAACAAAGATGTTTACTTGTGTTTTATTGACTATGCAGAAGCATTCAATTGTGAGGATCATAATAAATTAAGGGTAATATTAAGAAGAATGGGAATTCCAGAACACTTGATTGTACTCACGAGGAACCTGTACATAGACCAGGAGGCTGTCGTTTGAACAGAACAAGGGGACTGCATAGTTTAAAATCAAGAAGGGAGTGTGTCAGAGTTATATCCTTTCACCATACTTTTTCAATCCATATGCTGAGCAAATAATCTGAAAAGCTGGACTATATGAAGTAGAATGTGGCATCAAGATTGGAGGAAGAATCATTAACAACCTGCAATATACAGACAACACAACTTTGCTTGCTGAAAGTGAAGATGACTTGAAGCACTTACTGAGGAAGATTGAAGAATACAGTCGGCAGTATGGATTACATCTCGATATAAAGAAAACAAAAGTCCTCACAATTGGACCAATAGGCAGAATCACAATAAATGGAGAAAGTTTTAAGTTGTTAAAGACTTTACATTTCTTGGTTCTGTAATCAATGTCAGTGGAAGCAGTAGTCAGAACATCAGTCGATGTATGGCCCTGGGCAAATCAACTGCAAAGGACCTCTTTCAAGTGCTGAGGAGCAAAGATGTCTCCTTGAGGGTTAAGGTGTGCCTGACACAAACCATGGTACTTTCAATTGCCTCATATGCATGTGAGAGCTGGACAATGAATATGGAAGACCAATGAAAAGTTGATGCTTTTGAATTGTGGTGGTGACTAAGAATGCTGAAAAGCATCATGGACTTTAAAGAGCTAACAAATCTGTCCTGGAGGAAGTGCAGCTGGAATGCTCCTTGGAAACGAGAATGTCCAGACTTTGCCTCACATATTTTGGTCATGTTTGTAAGAAGAAGACTATTCCCTGGAGAAGGATGTCATGGTTGATATGGTAGAGGCTCCACAAAAAAGGGGAAGGTCGTCAATGAGATGGATTGAAACAGTGGCTGAGGAGATGGGCTGAAGTATATAGCAAGTATTGTGGAGCTGGCGCCAGACAGGGCAGTGTTTCATTCTGCTGCACATAGGATCGCTATGAGTCAGAAATGCCCCAATGACACCTAACAACAATAGATACTGAAACAAATTCAATTACATTTAAATAATTATTACTGAGTACACAATTTATGCCAAGCACTCTGCTAAGAACTGAGCATATTCTGGGTAACCTGTAGATATGGCTTCTCTCTTCATGAAACCTGGAGTCTGAAGACATATGTGGAAATCCATTAGATAAATGCATCTTGATTTCTATATTAAAGTTTGAAGAAAGAGAATTGGCTGTTTATTTATTCATTTACTATTATTTTTTTTAAGTGCTAGGCATTTCGCTAGAAGGAAGAAAAAAAAAAAAGTGTCCTTGACATCAACATCGAGCAATTTGAAAATCGCCATCCAGCTACCATTTTCTTAATAGATATTGAAGTTAAAATGAGACATTTCTCTCTAGAGGCCTGCAACTTTTAATCTCCTTCAGCATTTTATTAATAATTGTACCATAACATATTAGGGTCTAGGGAAGCATTGGGAAAAAATGGAATATATACAATTAATACTTGAGCTTCAGCCAGTACCTCTAATGATGTTGCATGAGCATGCCTTTGGCCAAATGACTTCAAGATGGTGAATTTTTCATATATCCAACATCAGTCAAATGCAGCTTAGGATCAGAGATAGAGTACCAGAGCTTTCATGAATGATCTTTTCTTATGCTTTTTAAATAACAGCTAATGATTAAGAACTTTAGAATTAATATGATTACACACAATGTAATTGCTGTATAAAATATCAAGAGGAATAAACTACTCCAAACTAAAAAAAAAAAAAAACTCACTGCTGGCGAATTGATTGCAACTCATAGTGACACCTCCTTGGGTTTCAAAAGCATTAACACTGTGGAAATAGATTACCCAGTCTTCCTTCTGAGGAGTGGCTAATAGATTTGAACCAACAGCCTGCTGGTTAGCAGTCAAATGCCTTAGGCACTATGCCACCAGAGCTCTCACCATTCCAAACCAGTAAAAATAAATAAATAAAAATTTGCACTCACTTTGTCTTTGACTTAATGTGGAAAGAATTTACATACATGGCTCTGCTAAGGATAAAGTTAAAAAATAGTATCTAAAAATGATATTTGATATTTAATAATAATAAGCTAAAATCTTAAAATAGGGAAAGAGGATACAAACATATGTAAATGTGCATTTACATATAAACTAATTTTTAACAGTATATTTCCATTTCAGAGGACATCATCATGTTCATTCTAAAATGATGAGTTAACTATATAATTCATCAGCATAAATTCATTCAATAGTTCCTTGTAGTGTTCAGGTTAAATAAAGTTCAAACTACTTATCTTTACCATCCAAATCTCAATAGTTACTTTCTTTTTGGCACATCTTCTGATTATTTTCTCCCCCACACTAGACTGAGTTTGATCAGATAAATTTAGACCCTCATAATATTTCATGAATATCTACATTAACATGTCTCATATTACCTTTGAATATCTCTATCATTCAGTTGCACATCATTGTCACATGGATCTATCACACCACATAGCATATTAAAAACAAACAGAAACAAAATAATGGTTGTCCTGAGTTGACTCCAATTAATGGTGACCCCATGTGTGTTCTATCTGTTGCAAAAGACCTTTCTTTAAAGTTTTGAAGAGCAAAGATGTCACATTGAAGACTAAGGTGTGCCTAACCCAAGCTGTGGTATTTTCAAATGTCTCATATGCATGTGAAAGCTGGGCAATGAACAAGGAAGACAGAAGAAGAGTTGATGCCTTTTAGTTTTGGTGTTGGTTAAGAACATTGAAAATATTATAGACTGCCAGAAGAACTAATAAATCTATCCTGGATGAAGTGCAGCCAGAATGCTCCTTGGAAGCAAGAATGGCCAGACTTCATCTCATTTACTTTGGTCATGTTTTCTGAAGGGACTATTCCCTAGAGAAGGATATTGTGCTTCATAAAGTGGAGGGTAAATGAAAAAGGGGAAGCTCTTCATCAAGATGGATTGACACGGTGGCTACAACGATAGGCTCAAGTATAGCAAAAATTGTGAGGAGGTGCACAACCAGCAGTATTTCTTTCTGTTTTATATAGGGTTGCTATGAGTTGGAGCTGATTCGATGGCACTTAACAACAATAATAACATGTCTGTTATAGTAGAACTGTGCTTCGTAGAGTTTTGAATGGTAGATTTTTTTGGAAGCACATCCTGGGCCTTTTTTCAGAAGCACCTCTGTATGCACTCAAATCCTCAACTTTTCAGTTAACAGCTGAATGTATTAAAGTAGTCAGGAGCTGAGTGTGTTAAACATTTACACCACTCTGGGATACTTGGCATGCAATAGGAATGTAATAAAATATTTACTATTCCATATAATATCATAGAGCATGGATTGTAGAGACAGATATCATGGATTTCAATTGTGGCTTTGCCACTGACTAGGTATAAAACCTGAGAGATTTACTTAACTTCTTTGTTCCTCAGATACCTAAATTTTAAAAATTAGTCAACTCTATTACTCTCTACATAGGAGCTCTGGTAGCATAGTGCCTAAGGCACTCGACTGCTAACCAGAGGCTGGTGGTTCAAACCTACCAGCCACTCCTTAGAAGGAAGGTTGGGCAATCTACTTCAGTAGTGATACTACCTTGGCAACCCAAGGAGGGGTTGCTATGAGTCAGGTCTGACTCGATGGCACATAACAACAGCAACAACATTACTCTCTACGTAGGGTTGTTATGAGGAATAAATAAGTAAATGTTTAAATGCTTATAATAGTGTCTATCAGTTCAGAAGCTTTATCTGAGTGTCTATTTCTTCAAAAAAGATACGTAGATCACCCTAGGGGAAATGTCAACTTTGGGAAACACAAATACAAGGACCATAAATTTAGTCAAAGATAGTGACTAAGGATCAAAGCAGAGAGATTTAGATTAAGCACAGTGTATTTAGCAACTCTTGTCTGAGTCCCAGGCAGATGGGGAATAGGCAAAATATGGAGAAATAGTGGTTTTTCCATGACCACTCATTGTTTTTCTGCTCTATATTCCAGAGATCAGAGGGAATAGACTACCTCTGGGTTCCCTTGCTTTATGACTCTCAGTTGGGTTTGGCAAACAGAGGATCCTGGTAAGATCAGAGGAGGAAACAGTGAAATTGGGATATATATATATCCTTCTGGCTCCTTCCCTGCAAAGTCATCTTGCACTGCCTATCTTCAACTAAGTTACAACTGTCAAAGTTGCCCCTTCCACCTCACCCACCACACCTTTCTCCTTCCAAGATCTTGTCACCATTTATATTTCCTTTTCTCCTTAACGCCTAGAGATTTTACAGTCCCTACATCCACTGTGACTCGTCTTAGGATATCACTTGAAGGTGTCCCTAAACCATACCTCCACTTTTGTAAGTAGTTCTTTACTAAATCCTCTACAAATTAGCGTCATCATTTCAAAAGTCCTGGCACCTGTTACACTACAGATAGTATAAGAACTCTCTTAGATCCTAGAAACACAGGTCAAGACTCTGGTGGAATCATAAGAAGGGGAAGAGAGTTCTCTTGAAAACCAATACACGGGTGGATTGATTTTAATGAACTCAGCCCATTGTTGCCAATATTCATTACAGCGCACCTTCACAAAGAAAATAAAATCCTAGTAAGTGGGCAAAGAGATTGGCAAGAAACATGCAAAGGTAAACCACGTGTGGGCATTAGCAGCCGTCTGGTGCTACATTTGTGGTTAGTAACTAGCAGAAGGTTTGCAAAATCTTTGATGCAAAACAAGGAGACAGGTGGAGGGAGAGAAGGTAAAATGGAATTTGGAAGGATTTGGTTCATGAACATATAGGAAACATCTCTGAATGAACCATTAGTAGCTGAACAGAAATTTCACAATTGGATGGAGGTCTCCATACAAAGAAGAAGAATCAGACAAATGATATTTACTCTATGATTATGACTGTATGTTTGAACTCTTGGCATACATGGCTTTTTATATCAGCCCATAATATAGTTGGGATGGTTTTAGATCATCAGTGCTTAATAGATTGCCTAGCATATTGTTGGTGCTTAATAATTATTTTTTAAGGGAAATTAAAAATATTACTAAATATTTTAAGTGCTTAATCAATTTAAAGGGAATAATAAATGGAATAGTGACTGGATAAATGAATGTATTTGTATTAAAGAAATATTACATTAAACAGTAGACTATTGAACTTGAAAATATTGATTAGTTCCAAATATGCAACTTCTAGAGATTGGCACTGACTCTAAAGAGATCAGATCTCATTATCTATTTTTCCTTTTAATAAGGATTTGAAATCATATTGTCAGCTTTGAAAATGATCCCAGAGTTATTGATTTCCCACTATGTTTTGGGGATTGAGATAGTCTTCTGTTGTTATAAGTGATAAAAGCAATAGCTATGTAACCCTGGAAATTGGCTGGGTCAATCCTAATACTTTTTGGACCACAGCCTAGTAAATGGTGACAAATCTCCAGAGGGCTCTGTGCTACAAATGGATTTTTCTTTTGAAGAAGAAATAGCACAGCAACGACACTGCTTCTACAGTGCTGAACTTTCCGATCTTAAATAGAGATATTTTGTGCAATTGAGATACATCCCTTTAATATTCTGAACCCTGCTGAACATGTGCATGAAGATCTGGTTTGCTGCTTAAAGAGAACAGAAAAGCTAATGGAATCTTCACTCACACTCTATAAAATGTGTCATTTCAGTCTATTTGGTTTTTGACTTTTTCCTGTTTGTGCTCAGAAGTCTTGCTTTATTGAAAATCAAAATGTTTAACAGATGTTGGCTTATTAATTTATATTATTCACCATATATGTACTTATGATGATAAAAGCAACCATTTTATTTATATTTTTAACTATAAATACATTTTCTTTTTGTAAAATATATTTTATTGAAATATAAGTTATGTACGATGAAATACACAAAATATAATTTATGTATAGTGAAATACACAAAACTAAAGTTATGTGGGTCAATTTTTTTTTTCTTTTTTTAGTGTTCCCTCCCCTCTCTTTCCACCCCAGGTAACCAACAAAGAAAGATGCCTTCCATATATAAACCTTTCCTTGACTTTTACTGTAATGCACTAATACTATATTTTTCCTTCTGTGTTTGACTTATTTCATTCAGCATAATGTCCTCCAAGTTCATCCATGTTATGTGCTGTTTTACAGATTCTACATCTAGCAATCATTTTAGATGCCAAGGATGCATTGGTGATCAAAGAGAAAAAAAGTCCCTTTTGTCAGGGGCTTACATTTTAGTGGTGTCATATCTGTTATTTTTGTTTCATGTCATTGAGCCAATTCCACCTTACAGCAACCCTACAGAATTCACAAAATAAGCAGGTGCATTTTATATTCGGTAGTACTAAGAGTTATGAAGAAAAATAAAACAGAAAAAAAGGAATAAAGAAGTATAGGTATATTGAAAAGCTAATGTTTTGAGCCAAGGTCAAATGTTGTGAGGAATTGAGTCATTCACATAACTTGAGGAAGATCATCCCAAGCAGAGGTGACAGTACACAGTTTTGAGTTGAAAGCACCCCATTTCTGAGTAAAAACAAGGAAGGAAAATGGGATTTAGAAAGACTGGGTTTATAAACATATAAGAAATAGTCTCTGGATCTCTAAGGCATTTACAAGGAAGAGCAAAAATCTTTGTGTTTTCTTGAGCAGAGTGAGCAAGGAGAAGAGGCAGGATTTTTGCAAATAGCCTTGCAATTTATGGACAGAATTATTCCAGTGGCATCACTGTCACTGGCTGTGCCTTGCCTGGGGCTATACAATGCAACATCATTGAAGAGAAGTAATGTGTACAGATCACTTAAGTCTTTGTATGCTGTTGCAAGGACATTGGTATTTACACTCACAGAAATGGGGAAACATTGTGCAGAGAGGTGATATGAACAAGTCTATCATTAAATATGGGAGTCTGGTGCCATAGTGCCTAAGGCATTTGACTGCTAACCAAAAGGCCAATGGTTCAAATCCACCAGCCACTCCTCAGAAGGAGGATTGGGCAATCTACTTTCCTACTGATACCACCTGGGAAACCCAAGGAGGGGTTGCTATAAGCTGGATCTGACTTGATGGCAGGGAGTTTGGTTTTTGGTTTGTATCATTATACATATATTTTTTATATTTTAAATATTGTTGTTGTTGTTAAGTGCCATCGAGTCAATTCCAACTCATAGCAACTCCATGAACAGCAGAATGAAACACCGCCTGATCCCAGGCCAGCTCCATGATCCTTGCTATACTTGAGCCCATTGTCGCAGCCACCCTGTCAATCCATCATATTGAAGGCCTTTCTTTCTTTTGTCGACTCTCTACCTTACCAAGCATGACATCCTTCTCCAGGGAATGGTCCTCTCTAACAACATGACCAAAGTAGGTGAGACGAAGTCTGGCCATCCTCGCTT